>NC_091949.1:23474904-23584904 GCF_041260155.1 Ptychodera flava | reverse complement strand
TTGTTTCTCGCCCTTCGTGAAGTGTGCAAATAATGTTATATCTACTTGAACGTTTTACGATCGCTTGTTATTAGAACATTTATCGTGCTTGATTTTTAATTTCGTGCTTTCTCTACATTATCATGGTTTTGACGGCAAACAAAGAGAACCCATACATACAGTGGTGAGTTGATATTGAACTTTCGTTTACACACCCGATATTAGTAATCGTCATAATAAAAAAAGTTATGGAGGAAGTGACGTTAAAAACCAACACGACAAAGATAAAACAACAAGTGCTTCTTGATGAAGGGGAGGTAAAGGGAGATATAGAAAGGGACATTAAAATGAAACAAAAATGCCACTTCCTTCAATTATTGAGGCCAATGTTTCCTCAATCAGACGGGGTACGGATAGTAATTTTGATGAAACACAAGCTATTATATTACCATGCCCTGCCCACTGCGTTTTAATTGGTCGGCTGAACCATGTCCCGCCCACAAATATACAGTAAAGGCTTGTTTTCATGCCCGTGAATAATATCGTCAACATAGTAACTTTATGGTTAAAACGAAAATTGTGATTTTTACAAAGATCATAATCAACCACAAATAAAATGGAGAATTTGCGGGCCCAAGTTTAGACGCTTTTTTTTTTCAAAAAAAAATCTGCGGATTTGCAAAATTTTTGCAGCGCGCACTACTCACTGACAGGTTCTGGGGCCCCCGTTGTCGTTCGCACGGAAAATTTCCGTAAATTTTGACGGTTTTTTCGGGGTCCGGCGATAATATAATTTAAATAACAGACATCGAAAGGTCACCCTGCCACAACATTAGCTTTGGTCGGCCGGCATAGACGAAAACAATAAATTCCACTAAAATATTGTACAATAAAACCAAAACTATCGCTTCAAGCAAATTAATTCTGCAAAGATTTGCAGCATTTGTTTATTCTTAACCATCCTAAAACAATACAGAAATCCTTAAATGGAGAAGTTACTCTACCTATGGACCTAAATTACGTCAATACCGATCGGTAAACAGCGACGCATCGCTCCTTGTCTCTACAAGGATTCTAATAGCCGGGATTCCGAGAGGACAGACCGCGACTTGTACATACAGCAGTAGGCCTCGGTTTAGGATTGATAACTTTCATGCGGCTTGACGAATAGCTACAGACCTCGTAGTCGTGACCGCATCAACCATTCATTTTATATAACTTCGGTGTTGATTAGTATCATTTGTGCTTATAAAATCCAGCTTCTTTAATTGTCGTGAGACACTACCTTGTGTCAGAGTGAAGTCCGATATCTGCGGTCAGCGCTTTTTGCTGTCACATTACGGTTTACGTCAGAGAGCATCTGGTTTGAAGTCTGTACGTACTAGGCCTGGCAGCATTTCACAAGTGGTATAGCCACAAACTGATGACGTCAAAGATGTGTGTACTTATGGAAATGAGGTCAAAGGTTACGTTCTAAAACGGCGATAATTTATTTTGGGGGGGAAGAGTTAGAATGGGGGCTTGGAAACTTAGTGGGAAATGATTGAAAAGAAGGGTCCCAATTTTTACTATCTTTCATTCGTTTTCCCTCTTTTTGAGTATCCTATTTACTACTCCATGTCTCTTTCAGCCACCCTGATACCTATGTGGAAGCAATGGTTGATTAATGGCAGGGAGAGAAGTGTTATTTTTAGTTACACTTTTTTACACAACAACATCACCGCTACAGGGACTCGAATCCAGCACCTCCAGGGTGTGAAGCACTACCTATAACCTGTACTCCACTAAAACAAGTTGCGAGAAAGGGATGCAATGTTCCATATAAACGTAGGATGATAATGCTAAGCAGGAACAGATATATTAATTGATAATGTTCACTTGTAATGATTTGAAAGTCTTTTACGCATTTTCCTTCTTTTATTTATCCCTCTGCATTGATTGCTTTATTGCCTGTCTTTATTTTTTCTTCTGCATTGTCGTGTTTGTTGTGCAGATTTGTTATTGATTAATATTTTTTCATATTATTTATTGTATTTGCACAGTTAACGTATACAATTGTCACTTGTTTAGAATGTTTTATAGTTGAAAACTTTGTTTTTCATATTTATTATTGAATTTGTCCTTTGCTACCTTTTTTTATAATACGAAAGGTGTGTGTTCCGTTTTTGACACGATACACGTTGTATAAATGAGGTTTATCACTCACATGTATGAAATGCAATATTTCATTGCTATTGTAGATGAAAACATGAACAACAATTCGTAGGATATGCCACAAAAATTACATTATAAAAATTCCACCGATCGACGAATGGAATTAAGTACTGAAGCAAACGAAATTCCTGCGATTATAATGATTTAGGGTCCATATACTGTCACTGGCACGAACTCTTTTTCGTCTGGTTTGTGCATTCCCAGTGTCACACATCAGCGGCAGTGGACTCCTGAGCAGTGAACTTTAGGCGTGATATTAGTTTTTAGACCGTCTAAAACATGTGGCACAATATGATGTCATATGCAGTGTTGCAATACGATGAAGGGAGCGTTAACTCAGACGGAAAAGATTTGAAATATGTTGAACAAGTGACAATCCACACCTCCGCTACATGAACTCATAAAGATAAGTTGGAAATAAGTCTGAAGATGTGAAGCCAATCAATTTCGCTTGGCATGCATCTGCATGCCTTCCAAGGTGTTGGTGTGGGCGAAGGTTTGATGTTCTACAAAATGAAAACAATGATAATGGGTCGAATGAGAGAACCGAGGAGACCTGGACAATGAAACATAAGCCCCCTACCATTCATCAGAATAATACTAGAACCTGTAGGAACAAATCGATAAAGCATTGGCATTACGTACGCCGGTAACAAAAATTAAAAAGCAAGCACAAATATCGCCGACCATGACTCCAATCACCAAATGTCTGTCACTGTGTCGACCAAACCTGTATTTGCACTTGAATTCATCATTCACATTTTTTATTTAAATCCGTGGATTCATAAATTTCCCTAATACAGCCTGGACTAAAATCTCTTTGGAGGCATGAGACAAAGATAAAGGAAACAAATTTCTGGACAAAAATAAAACAATCAATAACAGAGTTTGAACTAATGTACAGGTGTGATTTTGGTCTGTAGAAAAATAATGCAAATGAAAACACATTTTTTGCCGTCATATTGATTTTTATTTGCATTTGAATGAACTCTGGATTCTGTTACGTAATAGTGTGCCCTCTTTGGCAACTGCTATATTGAAAATGGTCAATATGGCCATTGCCATCGGGGTCAGTTTGTACATGACAACATATTGATGAATAAAACGTGAGAGGGGAAATTGTACTCGGAATGAGACGAATTATTGCCACGATCAAATAACTAACTACCCTAACCCTAAAAGTCTGTGATGGTCTTCATTTCCTTGATTTTGTGTCGGGTGAAGCACAGCGGGAGCCAGGAATTGGGGTTAGCTGACCAAATTGTCGGAACTCCGCTCGCTCCGTTCGACAATTTGTCAGCTAACCCCAATTCCTGGCCCCCAATGTGACTTCACCCGACATGAAAAACTAAGCAGTCGGAAATTGTGACAGTGATTTGAAGAAAGTGCAAATTATATTATTTAACCTTATTAGTTAGTCAGTGTCACAATTAGGGGCGTCTGTCTTTTGTGTATGGCGATTTTGACGTCATAAGTTTGTGGCTATACACTTGTCGAATGTACTGTAGGCCTAATTACATGTACCTCCATGGCCTAAGCAAGACGGAACAGTCCCTCTCCACTTGCCCTCCAATTCGCTTCAGTTTCTTGGCCAGACCGTGTCAGAGCATAATTATAAACCTGGCAAATACTGGCAATATGTCAGCAGGATTAGCAGAGGTGGCAAACGGTTGCGATAAATTGTGTAACTAACGTTAGAGCTAATTAAACATTGTAATTAACGCAATGTGTGCCTGGGAGGAGAACTCATGAATTGCGATAACCTGGGAATGAAAATTGCTTCATTAAATCCATCTCATTTGTATACAAGTCGATCAATCAAAGTTCTGTAAAAGCATTTGTAGACCACAGGTCAAGGCCCCTTACTGGAAAATTCCAAGGTCACAGGCCATTTAGATTTAGAGACGATGATTTTTTAAATATTATTTTTCACATTTTCCCAAGATCTTTGGCCTATGCTATACCTTTGAAGCTAAGCTATGGCATTGGCTCATTCTGACCTATGTAAGAGTCCGGAGGGCTAGGGTTTAGTGAAACTTTACCAGTATTTGACCAAAAGTTTGGGGATGCCCTCTGACCATTGACCCTGGCAACATACTGCACCTCATTAAAGAGATATAAGTTGTAACATTTGCAAATGTTTCAGTATTCTGCGTCTTAGTATCAACTACTGTGTATGACTCTTATCCGTTTGTCATGTTGAAATGTTGTGTATCGTTTTTGTTAACACGGCTTTTTACGTGTGTAGTGATCATTTTTTTATGGTTTACAAATGATTTCTAGCCTGGACTTGAACACAATACAATTTTAAACAATAAAAATGGAGATTATACTCATATAGTTGTCTTGATGTTCAATACTTGGCATAAAATTACAATTTAGAGATTAAATGCAAGGGAAAACACAAAACAGCAGTTCAGAAAAATAGCCAAAAAATGCAGCTTAGGATGCTTTAATTAATAATAAAGTTCCTAATTGAGCTATAGGTCTGATTTCTGGTATACATGGGTAGCTATGGGAACAAGGCTGTTGGAAATAAAATGTCATATGACCAGCTACCTCCTGTTGCTCATTAATTAGGCACATATCGAATTCTTGGCTTCCTAATAGGGCTATAGATCTGAGTTTTAATACGGGGGACGACTATCGGATTATAGGTTTTTTACAAAATGTTACTTGACCTCCATGACCATTGCCCTCAAATAAACATGTACGTCCATATCTCAGTAACCACAAGCGGTGCACCCTCCATATTTGGTATGACGACACATCCTGTATCTCGTTAATTATGTGCATATTTGATTCTGGGCTGACTAATAGAGATGGAGGTCTGATTTTTGGTACATAGGGATAACTATGGAGTTGAAGTTTTTTGACAAAATGTCACATGACTTTGACCTAACATATACATATATGTCCATAACTCAGCAACTACAAATGCTACACCTGTCATATTTGGTATAATGGTAGATTTTATGATGGCACATCCCGTACCTCATTAATTGTGCGCACATCTAATTCAGGGCTGGACGAAAGAGATGTAAGGCTACTTTCTAGTACTTGGGAGAACTATGAAATTGGCATTGTTTGACGAAATGTCACATGACCCTGATTACCTTTGACCTCAAATATACATATATGTCTAACAGAACGAAAAAGAGTTCCCACTTTACGAAAAAGTCAGGTTTTTCTCAATTTTCATGTAAAAAAGGAAAATAGCGGCATTTGATTGCTTGTTTTGGATAATTTATCTCCAAAATTGCGAGTTATGGAACTTGTGTTAAATAACTTTAATTTTTCTTTGCATTTGACAAGACTGCCATATTTTGACACAAAGATACAATTTCCATTTTCACAGAGAAAAAAATTATTTTGGTGATGTACATAAATTTACCTCTTGTGAATGGCATGAAAATGAAGGAAAAAACTGACAAATGAATTTGCACATTTTAGATACCAACACACCTCATTAATTTTCTCTGAAATAATTTTTTTTAAATAATGAAACGCACCTGTACTTACATTTTTGCAAAGAAAACTTGCATGCATCAAATTGCTCAAGGTAGTTTGCAGATTTTAAAGAAAAAATCCTCTTATACAATTGACTACAATTATTTTCTCTCATTTTTCATTATAATTTGCTAAAACTGGATATTAAATGAATCAACTCCTCTATTTTGTGCATTTTTTACAAAATTTCTGTCCAATAAGCTTGTCAGCTGACAAAAGTGTATGAAAGAAAGCCCATGGTACAATTACCCTCGCCATCTCAACTTTTGTTCACTTTGAAGTTCAAGTTCAACTTTTGTTGATATTTGGAATCCAACCGTGCCTACGGTAACTCAAGTTTTGTTCACTTTGAAGTTCAAGTTCAACTTTTGTTGACATTTGGAATCCAACCGTGCCTACTGTAACCCAACTTTTGTTCACTTTGAAGTTCAAGTTCAACTTTAGTTGACATTTTGAAGCTCACCGTGCCTATGCTATTGTTAGCTCTGAGTTGAACCACGCCACCCTGGAAGATATCCCAGAATTCACCACTTCATCTTCCCTTCACAAATGATGGCCATCTAGTGATATAGCGGTAAATACGCTAAATTTTCAAACTAATTTTCAGAGCCACTATGTATTTTCTAGTAAACTCATTTTCACACCAGCGATGTTTTATTGCCTGATGTACAGGGGTAGTGGTATTTTTTACGAATTTTCATTAGTTTTATGCATGAATTTTTGGATCGAAAAATTGATGCTTTGTAAAGTTTGGTCAAACATCCCACGCATTCACTTTTCCAAGACGTTTTTTGATAAAATTCGTATGGTCACCCAATGTAGTATTATTCGACTCTAAATGGTACGAAATGTGTCAAACTGTCAGCCGACCCCTATCGACCCCTAGCATTTTGATGTAAGGGGCTTTATTTCTGCCTACTTTTAGTGATTTTCTAAAATGTGGACGCCTTATGTAAACATAGCCAGGCCTGCAGCTTGGGGCCGGGGCAGCAAGTACTGTAACCTCGACCCCTGTCCGTTTCGACCCAAGTATTCACACCCTCTTGTCGTTGTTTGTGGTCAGATCAATCCCGGTGCCTTAGTCACTTCGACCTTCAGTCACTTTTCATGTTGCATGTACCTGACAACGTTTTTACTGAGTACATTATGAAACTTGTTTCTGTGAGAAAAGCTGCTTGCTTCGAATTCGCTATAACAACCTGATACTTGTGTATGCCGCGTGATACTTGTGGGAGGCCTGGTGTACCCCAGCAGCCCCATTGTCATTTACTGACTAGGAAATGTGTGTCACTGAAGTGGGGATGGAGTACAGCATGTCATTTACTAATTTTCGGAATAAGGCATTTGTCATTATCGCAATTGCTTGTCATATGCGGCAAGACTGGATGAGAGAAGCCGATCCGCTTGCCTTGGTGTCTTGACGCCAAATGAGCCGATTTCCAGTTTAAGCGTTGGACTTACAGCAATGCATTATGGGATATCTTCCAGGGCGGCGTGGAGTTGAACTTAAGCTAATGTCACCTATTCACTTTCAAATGAAACAAAATTTACTGGTGAGTATTGTGGTTTTACCGAGTGTAGCAGTGCATAAATAACTTTAAAATAAAAATAGTGCTTACACTATTGAATACATATAACGGGAGAGATAATGCATTTCTAGTTAAAATAAATGTATTTTTTAATTAAAATTGACAGAAATAAGATCATACAAACTACAAACACATAGGACTATTAAGATTTATGCAAATTTACAGGGCTGCATACATTTATAGAAAATCATTGGAAATACATAGAAAATATTAACAACATACATTTGTATCTTTTTAAAGACTGGACTGAAATTACTATGGATGGCAAATCTTTTCAAAGTGATGCTACACAAAAGCGTGACCCTTGAAGTGTTTTTGCTTGACAAAGTTCCACCCTCCCAATTATCATGTGCAAAAACAGTAATCTATCCTCTGTGTGTCAAAGTCTAATAATAATAATGTCTGATTTGACACAGACTTTCTCATTTGACCTTTGAACAATTATATATTTGTCCACACCTGAATGGAAAGTGATATCAAAGAATATAAAGGAAAAAGTTTGAAAAATTGTCACAAAGGTGGTTTCAAAGAATGTTACAAAATATGTAATTACATTCTCTTAAATTCTTTACAAACATGGATAAATCTACATATATACAGTGCCATCCAATAATATATCAGTATTTGAAACTTCTATCTTTTGATCACCAGGTGTTTTCATATTCAATCAGAAGATAAATTTCAAGTACAGAAACTGTAAATTGTGATGGTTTTTTACTATTCTTCTTTTTTATTGCAATGTTCTATTCCTAAGGTATTAAAGATACACAGTATTTAGCTTGTCATTTCAGCCTGAACACGCATGTTTAACTGAAAATGTACATGTGAAAAGTGTATTATTGAAGAGTGAATTCTGGTGCAGACTAGAATTCAAATGTAAACATTAAAGGCCTAGAAATGCTAAATGTTGATGACTTTTACCAAATTTCAGCCAGATTGTCTTGTCTTACTCCCATAAGTACGTTTGCGTGCAGGGTTTTAAGCCTGTCAATTCAGCTTGTACATGTATAAACTGCATTGCCATTGTTGACAAATGAATTCTGGTCCGGACTAGAATTCAATGTAATTAATAACATTGTATTTTCAAATATAGATGCTATGTTGACAAGCTAAATAGTGGGTGTTTCAACATTCTTTTGAGTTAGAATATGCAGTAGCAATTGACAAACAATATAAAAAAAATTAGAAAAATCATAAGTTAGCATTACTAGCCCTAAACAGTACATGTACAAATGCTGTGCAGACAAGCTAAAATGTGAGTGTCTCAACATTCTTCTGAGACCGGGTTTAGAACAATAAGTGACATAAGAAAAGATGTAGAAAAAATCCTAAAAGTTACAGCACTTGGGAGTTTCTATTGGGCACAAAATGTAAAATAATTAGATGGTGTATTTAAATACATCTGTACAGGTGTACAGTCAAAGTACATGGGTAGGATACATACATTATTAAAGCAGTTACAACGGATGTACATGTTTGCGTATTGTACATACACGCATTCACTTATGCAGACATCAAGCCCGTGGACATATGGACATACACGTACCTGATTACATAAATTCATATACTTACACATTAGTCTGTGCATACTCATGTACAGATATATAGATGACAATGATGGAGGATCCTGTATGTTCATTGATACTGACGCATGTGTACATTGAATGTTTACACGTACACATATACTGGTACATACATGTAAGCAGTGTACGTACGTGTGAATATATATATATATATATATATATATATATATATATATATATATATATATATATATATATATATATATATATATATATATATATATATATTTGTGTATGTGTGTGTGTGTGTTTGTATATTAGCTTGTGTGTCCTCTGTTGATTACACAGAAAACCTGCATGATTTTCAGAGCTATATGTATGTCTGTGCACAGTCCCTCCATCATGTCTGTCTGTGCTTCTTGTCTATGTACATGTGTATGTGCAGCAGATACTGATGCATGTGTACATTGTCTGTATATGTGTACATTGTATACATGTGGTGTATGTATGTGTGAGTATAATATATATATATATATATATATATATATAATATATATATATATATATATATATATATATATATATATATCTATCGCATTTTACATACATGTTTAAATAGTGTATTACGGTGTGCAACAGATACCGATGCATCTATAAATGCAAACATGCAAACACATGTATAGGATAAAGCCTGAGTACGAGGGCTCTTCTGGTATATAAAGCCAACCCAACGATAAAATGTCGAGCCGCAGGCCGAGACATTTTTATCGTAGGGTTGGACTTTATATACCAGAAGAGCCCGAGTACGAGGGTTTTATCCGACTTAAAAACTATCGCCCCTAACTGATATATTTTTGTTTTCAAGTGTTTACGTTCAACCGTCCCCTTTTGTCAATGTAACATGTTTAGGATATGAATTAAAACTTTTATTTGTGAAATAGCCTTCCAATGTAATGAAACATTCTATAAATGCCCTAGTGCACATTATGTAAATGCCCTAGGGCACAGCAGATTTTGTTTTTTTCAGCTGGTTTCCGCTGTGTTACCAAATTTGAATATTAAATGTACCAGATGTCTACAGAATATGACATGTTCACTTGTGATTGGACAGTACTTTAATATGGCGCTGTCATTCGTTTTTGGAATTTGGTGACCAAGGCTTTATGAGTAAATAAAACACCCTGAATTGAGCACTCTGATTGGTCAATCAACAGTAGATAGTTTTTAAGCATATATATAGACTGTACATTACATCTACTACAGCAAAAACCTTTTTGTAAATTAAGTTCTTGTATCTCTTTCAAGTTAAACAGTTTCCCCAGTTTTGGTAATGTACAGTCTATATGCATGTGTTTGTATATCAGCTTGTGTGTTCTCTGTTAATTACACAGAAAATCTGCAAGATTTCTTAGAGCTACTTGTAAATGTATGCCTGTATAAATCCCTCCCATCATTGTCATCAGTTTGTCTCTCTGTACTGCATGAAAGTGAAGGTGTTCTGTAATATAGCAGTTTCCCCAGTGTTGTGTAGTGAGGAAATTTCATGTAGAAAATTAATGAGAAAAGTCCAACAACTACATCTGAGTGTCTCTACACTGTATATTTTTTGGGGGGCTTGAAAAAATTACCCATGTAGGATTGAACCCACGTTCCCCGAATTCGGTTCAAGTTGGTTTGACATGTGCTGTCCTGTTTGCCTTTTTCCTTCCGAGAAGACCTCAGATTTTACACTGGCTATTCTCCCAAAGGAGATGTTTTAAGGAATCACACACACACACACACACACATATATATATATATATATATATATACATTTGTGTGTGTATGTGTGTAGGTGCGCGGATTGTCTATGTATGCAAGTGTGCTGCACAGAAAAACTTGCACAATTTTTCAGAGCTACACTGTATGCCTGTACGCAGTCACTCTATCATTGTCTTCTCATTGTCTGTCTGTACAACATGTCTATTAACACATTTGCACAGTGTATATATGTGAATATACATCTATGTACATATGTACATACAGGGACTATGATGTGCATATGTATGCACGTTCATGCCTGTTGCAATGTAAAGACATAAATAATGCGCGTCTATCTCACCCATCTTGTGTCCCTGTACACCTGTAAAAACATTTTCCAGTGTTTTAACTTATTATTTTCCATTTGAGGCCTCGTGTTTCAATTAAACCAATGCAGTTACAAATATTTTAGTATGCTGGCTATGACAATGGGTCAAAATTTCCAATAAATTTATGACAAGCATTAACATATCGATTGTAATGACAACCACCATTGTTCACATCACTGGAGTAAAATTACCAAGCTGTTGTTAGTTTGAAATAGAATAAATTATATGCAGCATATAAACATACATTGGCCTGACAAACTATCAAAGTGTTCATCTTAATTTGTTCAAACCCTTGACAAGGAGTAAATTATTTTACCTACAATTTTATGGCATTAGAATATTCATGCAACAGTGTTGGATGTCACTGACACTAATTGGTTCATAAAAGTCAAATGCAAAATTGCTATAGTGAGCATGTGTTGCTTATAATATTATTAGTGAGGTATCTTAAAGGTACCCCCTTTTTACTCAACATTTTGGAAACGTCAAGCTCAACTTAGATGGGTACACCTCAAACCGCACCTCCCCCCCCCCCCCCGTGTAAATGATGAGTTTCTCCTTGCACCATACGTGTGCAATGTTTGACCCCTTGTTAACTTCAAAATAGATGACCTAGGCCTATACCTTCAACTGTTTCATCCGATGTTTTGTTTACAGCTTGTCGGGTATTCCTTCTCGTCTCAATTGCAGATTGTTGCATTGCATTCCTTTGTAAAGCTTCTGCTGTTATTAGCCGCGAGAAGTACAACGTTCATGATTTGAGGCAGATCGTCCAACGCGCTGGGATTACCTCCGGGGATTACCTCCATTGAAGGGAAAAAGTACCTGCCGTGTGCCGGTGCAGTAACGATCGGTGACCTGATGTAGCAAACGAAGTCAAACATCGCATTTTCGGCATGGTTGAGACATCTCGCTCCTACTCTCACGGTCAAGAGAAGCGCCGCAGCCGCTTTTTCTTTGTCCTTGGCCTTGAGTGCAGCTGTGCATGCCTTGTTGGTATGTAAGCCGGTTGTGTTCTGACGTAACTGTATATACTATTAAAATAGGTAGGGGTCAGTTCCTTGTGCCATGCCGCAAGAAAAAATATTGCAATCTTAAAGCTGAAACTATATCACAGGACGAAAACACAGTAGTGATTGTAAGTGATATACAATAGAATTATACTCAAGAGAGAAAAGCACACCTAACGCTTAACAGGCAGTACAAGACCTGTACCCTACTGCCCTTCCCTTTTTACAATGGACTACCCGACCCTTGACCTTCACTAAGGTAAAAGGTAAATATGAACCGAATCTCGACACACAGACAGAAACCGGCGGAACACACAAGTCATGTCACGGTTTTTGTGGAGCTTGGAGGGACTGCGGTCATGTACAGTGGCTGCGTGCACGATTTTGTGGAGGGACCGTGCTGCGTATCATACCATCGTCAAAGATTCGCATAATTCAACATTTATTCGACCAGTCTTCAAGGCGACAGCTTATGCAGTGAACTGTGCGTGATGTAACTGCTTATCCATGTCATGGATAATGGCGTGCAGTTGCAGAAAAAACAGCCGGCTTAGACTCAAGCACCTTACACAACATGTATTTTTGACCACAGTCGAATCGTGACTTTAAACAGCGTGTATGTATGACCGACACACTTGTTCATCTCAGGAATTCGACCACTTCGGTTCACTGTTGCGGCCGGCCAGGAATGTAGTGTAGTGGAGGTATCTCATTCACACACTCTCCATACAAAGGTATGTCAAGTTTGTAATCTTTATCCAAACACCCTTTTTATAGTTCCGTGGTTCAAATCAAACAAACATTGACCAGTAAAGCTCAATCTTCAAATAGCAAGGAGGAGTCCTTGGGCGAGGGGGGAGGGGGTTGTTACTTTGAAATGTATTATGCCAAGGGACACTTTGTAAATTTTAGGCATGTCCATTTGATCAACAGACATTCAACTGTAAACATTTCATTTCCATTACTTCAGCATCGCCCTCCAGGTCTTTTTATACTCAATGGTGTAATTATACAGACATACATGGTATAATATTCCAAATTACCAAGGTACATTTTCTTTAACATTGCACCTCTGTTTCTACAGTACATGCATGTGCGTTCCTCAGGCCCACTTCTCCCATTGCCAATATCTTGTATTTAAATATGAAATATATTAGGATTTCACTGAAATTTTCCAGCTCACAGAGTCAGAGTCAATCATTGTGGCACCAGAATTTTGCCAGCTTGAAGGTCGTCTAGCCTTGTGTTAGGAAAACATATAAGTACATATAAGTTACTGAGTTCATTGGTTTTTCAGAGACATGCACAAAATTTGTATCTTTTAAACCTCAAATTTAATTAGGCCATGTTGATGCAAACTATCATGTAAAAGTAGTGTACAGTTTGCAATTTCCTGAGAAAACTGACAAGAACTTGGCCATTCAAACAAATCCAATCATTTGATAACTAACACTACTCTTACATGTTCCTACATACCACAAGTTTGTGAAACTAATTGCATTCTGAATAATTGCCTGTATTTTCACCAAGTACCACATTATCTTTCACAATATACAAATTTTATATTTTGTAAATTCATTTAACACTAACAAAAGAGCTTCCCATTAATTATATTTAAATTGATTAGAGCCAATGAATTAATGTGACTGACAAATATAAAGAGACTTAAAGGTATGGAAATCGATCCCAGGGCCTAGGAGTGGCACATGTAAAACAGTGTGTATCTTTGCGTCAGAGGCGGAATAAACTATGAGTGTATCTATTTATCCAGGAAATCTTAATCCCGACTGCTATGTTTGTACGCATATAGAGCCAGCCAACGTTAGGGACACAAAAAACAACACAGGGAACAAACAGGCAGTGGCTTTGAACAAAATCAATGTACCCGGTACTTCACCGATATTCGTAGCTTGACGCACTTTGAACATAGCTCGTAACAAGGGACAGAGGAAAGCCCATGGAACTACGTATACAACTATAATCAGCCACTCATGTAGTTGGTGCACAGTGGAGATTTTTTGGCTCAACAACTTTGACGGATGATGGACTGACCTTTTCCACTGCAAGCCAATTATCTTACTCGATTCAGCACAAAATTTTCGTATTGACTGTTGACGCGGTGTTTACAGTTGTTGTGGCAAATCCTAGTCGAATCGACGATTTACGAGCACTGGATATTTTTACCGTTTTTAATTGAAAATCGTCCGTATACGCGTATGACGGTGACAAAAACAACACAAGGAATCTGGCATACATTGTTACTGAACTACTTTGACCAAAAAATTCACCTAAATTCCGAACGATGATCATACAGAACTCTGCAGGTTTCCGGACCAAACGACCCCAAACCGACCGGATCTCAGTCAACTGTACCGGGCTCGACGTCTACTCTGTCAGCGTCAACTCAAACTTTCATTCCAGACAACTTTACCCAACAAACTGGCAATATACTAAATTTACGTTGAAAAAAATTCAAACTGTGTATCATATTGAAAAAAATCTTACCGGGGCCACGGAGCAAATTAAAAAGCCAACAAACCCCAACAGAATCATTGGAATGATCATTAGTGTGCAAGGTCGCTGTATTATATGTCAGGGTAAAAAATTATAGCTTTTTCAGGACGGTGCAAAAAGCGGGGCAGAATTAGACAAGATTACGACCAATGTGTTACCGCCGATGGTACATAACGTACTAGTTGATAGCAGGTAGTTCGGTGTCCAGTGATAAACACGATTCCTAATATACCACGGCTGTTGATTTGAACTGCCTCCGATCGAAAATTGTCAATACAAAGACATGATGTCAATAATTTTGCGAGATTATAAGTACCCGCTGTCTTCTCGCCAAATAGCTGCGATCAAGATACATGTATTATGATAGAAGCAATTGACCGCCGAACACCTGCTTGCTCTTCTGATACACAACGTGTAAAAATGGGTTATTCCTGCTGAGAATACGACAGCAAATATTGCAATGTGAATTTCTTACTATCTTCCTCGCAATGATTTTTTCATCTGTGTCTATTTTACCATGGTTACTGGACCATTTCTGACGATTTTTACTGACAAAGAATCAGTTCACACTTATCGTGGGAACACATTGCAAACACGTTCAAAAATTTTTCATCACATGAAAGATTACCGTAATCCCCGTTCCAAAGATGTAGAAAATGTATAATTGGTTATTTATCATGAACAATCCCGAACTGCAGCCTCTAAATACAAAATGATTTTTCTTCTGAACAACAACTGTTCCCGACAACTTTACAATCGCACTCCGGTCATCACATGACTGTTGTAACCGTACATGTGCTGCCGCCAATGGAGAATAAAAAAATCAAAAGTCAAAAAGTATAGAAAAAAATATCAATATCCAAGCAATGTAAAACAGAGTAATTTTGATAGGGTCAATTTATTGTATATTATAAAAAATCTCCAGGCCACTCGGAACATCGTAAGATTATGATCTCACTCGTTCGAATACTACACTCACACGGTAGGGTAAAACTGGGAACTCAGATCGTTAGATACTGCTTCCGCCAAGCGAATCCGCTTAGCTAAAGATGGTAAAATGACCATAATTATTATTGCTAGTCTCTGTAAATTTTGCCGACTATTCGTTAGTAGTTGTCGAATTTCTTGAGTTTGTCCGAAAACTATTTCAGTGAATGACGTAAGGTTCAAGACATGTGAGTGCGAACGCAATATCGATATCGGGAAAGCAAAATCAGTCACAGACAATCGAGGAAGAACATAAGAGTCTATTAATCTGCGAATTAAATGAATCCTAGGTTACTATGAAAGTAAAAAAGGTAATGTTGTGCCCTGGTTGGGAAAGAAAAATTGATCAAAAAAACGTCAGATAATATTAGAGCAATTTAGTAAAAAACAAGCACAGAAAAACGTGTAGAGAAGAACGACATCACGGCGATCTTCAGACCTTTCATCATGTTTCAGTCTGAATGTCAACATTTGATGCTATAATCTATTTCAAGTGTCTCTTTTGGTCAAATCCGACAGAGATGAGTCAATCGCGATTTAGTTTCATCGCCCGACCCGACAGGAAATAATGCAGCTCATGGGCACCTGCATAATCGTGGCATGAACGTATCCAATGGGCGTCCACTGCCTCGGCCATTGACCATGCATCGCCAGCAAACAACGGTTTTAGACGTCACGAGAGCATTCTTTTCGCACTCTGTGAGCGGTTGAGTGATTTGGGTAGGCAATTGGATTTGGATCGGACTCGAGTTGATTTCGGCCGAAAACAGTCAGAAAAGTAGTTGTTCGTGCTCCGTCCAAATTGGATCCGCATGTTGCCGGTTTTGTCCATGGCAATCAGCAGAGCCGTGGTGGGAGGCCGTATAACGCCGGGAACACACGGCATCGTACGCAGGGCTAGGCCACTTCAAAAAAGAGATCTATCATAAAATATCATACTGCAGGTCAACATACACATCACCCATTCATAGGCCTACAGGTACACAGATCACACAAACAGGGAGAGGCAATCTGCTTGAAACCATGAAGCAGTCCGTTTGTGTCTGAACTCATCTGAGACTCGTGTTCAGTAACCGTTGGTCAAGTATTTTGCTCAGTGGTAAGAATCGTTTATTCATTGTTGACGATCGTAATCGATCCGATGTACACATCAAATGTTTGATCGTTTGCACCTTTTCGCGTCCCCTCGTGATTGGCAGCTGTTTGAATGCTTTCATCTATTGTTCTGTGGACGCTTTGAACACAACATCGAAGCAGTTTTGGCATCAAAAATCAACTTAAAATGGAAAAAATGAGAGAATTTCACCAATAAGGTGATGCAACAAGTATTCACAAAACGTAATATGTTGGAACAGTGCTTTAATTTACACCATGGTTGTTGAAAGCTCCAGATTTTCGGGAGCATTCGTTGACGCTGTTACCGTACGCCACTCATATTGGATTATGAATGCCCAGGGAGATAGGGGTATTTATAGGCTCCCCCTGCCTTTAAATAGTACCTGTACAGTTGTGTACCAGTCACACATACATGTACATGTACATTTGATGCTGAACACTTGAAATAAGTAGGTCTTTCATACTCTGGTATTTTTAATTGCAAAGGCAATTCTGGAGTTTTAAATGAAAGAGAGTGAAAAACCACTGTACAGGTACATGTGACAGCCGCATATACTTAGAGGTTATTACCCAATATCGCCTGTTCCTGTGTCGTATCAGCATGAGTGTCATTTGTGCTGCGTCAGACACGAGACGAAGTCGAGTGTCTGACGCAGCACAAATGACACGAATGCTGATACGACACAAGGAACAGGCGATATTGGGTAATAACCGATTTATCATATACCCATGCCCATAATTTAAGGGAATTTTTACTAATAGAACGAAAAACCTTTAATTTTGAGGCTTTACTTTATTACGCCTTGCGCATAAATATCAGAATGTTTATGTGAACAGGCTTCATTCATAAAGTATACGACGAAGATGTCAACATCACGCGCGACATCGCTGCAAGTCGTCCATATCTCAATGAAACCCAAGAAGAAAGACACCGGGATACAAAAATCGTCATACAGAAGGAACATTTTAAGGTGCAATATGCTATTACAACTGTAACCGATCAAAACTGCTCAGCTTTAAATCTATCCTGATTTCGATCGTCGTACGGCACGGAGCTCGCGCGGAGAGGGGACGCCATTTTGTTAGTTTACCTTTAGAGTTGCCATGTCAACAGTCGTCGCGCGCGCGACATCGCTGTCACGCCACGCGCTCAGTCACTCCTGTTCGGTGGAGACTGTGCACAGTGCCGGCGCCGTGCGAACGGCAGAATGTTTGCTAGAACTTGACCAAAAAAATACCATGGGAAAACATTTCAAGACTCAACGTGATATTTCCGTATTTTGCAACCAGAAATACCCGTGTTCCTCGAAGCCCTTCAAGTTTTTACGTCGGCGACATCGCTTCGCAGGCGGGGAGCGGCAGCCATTTTGTTGTTTACGTTGTTTACCAACAAACTGCTAATGTAGTTCGGAAAACTCTAAAACTGATGACGTTCATCGTGCATATCTCGACGTTTAACCGTGAAATATCACGGCTGATATTTTACGTTGAACGTCACTAGGATGTAGCAATATGGGCATGGGTATAATGATAATGTACTGAAATGCCAGTGTAACTTCTTTTAAGACAAACAACTCATTACACCTTCACTAAACTGCTGAATCTACTTTCCCTTGGACCCCTCACCAAAAACAAAAAATAGAAGCATAGTCACATAGGGGTCATGATATTTTTCTATGAAATGGTCATGAATGTGAAGACAGCCAGAATTGAGCTGACAATGTTCTGGTGTAAAGTACTGAAAATGAGAGTAATTATACACATGGTACATAGTGAATTTAAATATTTTTGTTTTTTCTTTCAATTACATGTCAATACATATTTTGTATGCTACTTGGTTTGTATGGCTCAACTAATATGTGTGTTTTATTATCTTTGATTGTAGATCATTGCCATGAGAAGGACACCAACAACACAATAGAGGCTGAAGAATTACATGGGCACATGAACAGTACTTCATTGTGTGTAGAGTTGTTAGAGGAGATTGATGACGGAAACAAAACGGATGGGACCCAGAATACTTGCCAAGACTTCAAGACCATATTGAGGAGTAAGTAGTCAAACCCTTGATGGAAAAGCTACATCATATGTCAAAGAAAATCAAGGGACCATAGTTTAGTAGATTCTAAAAATACTCAAAATAGTTTGGAAGCTTTCAAATACTCAATGTTGAACTTTAACATCATTGTTAAGAACATTGTCACAGAGTTTTCCTTTTCCTTCCTCCAATTTGGTTTTAGAATGGATACATGTAGCAAACAAAATTCAAATTGACATCTTTTGATACATGTACAGTAAGATTGAAGTCATGGTCAAAGATACGAGAAATTCCCCAGACAAAATACTGGTTCAGTTGCTTTGAATATTGAAACAAGGCCTCTAAGGGGTGTCTTTAGCTCATACTTGTATACATGTAGTTAAATACATGTAGCTTTTTTATGTGATGTGTATTTTGCATCATTATAAAAGAATGTACATGTACCGTAGCAGTTATACAGGAATTTGTTTGGCAATTTAATTACGTACAGTTTCAGACGTCAATTCAGTCTAGTTTTGTGGGTTTTTAGCTTGTCAAGATCTGTTGTTACACATTTTGAAACTGATTTCATTCAAATGGCAGAGTACTAATGTGCAATATTTTGTTCACAATCTGATTAATTGCTGGTGGCTGAGATAGGACCCATACATGTACATGTACAACTCACATATATGATTGAATTATTTTTTATTTCAACTCTGTAAACCAAAACAAAAGATGAAATCATGTTTACTTTGATACATGTATGCTTACTGTCAAAAGAGAGCATTGATATACTTTTATAAAAAAATGAAATTTAAATAGAAAAGGCCATTGCTTTGAATCTTCAACATTTTTCAAATGGGCCATGATAAACATGCAGAAATTATTCAATTCTGAAAATTGATATTACATTAACCCTTTTCCTGCCAAGTGCATATTTCACCACCAGGTCAAGATGGTTAAAATTAATGAAACACAACATATTCCATATGGTGTATTTTACATAATACTGTACATGTAAAGGCAGTTGAAGACATAAATTGAATTTATGTCTTCAACTGCCTTTACATGTACAGTATTATGTTAAATTATTCTATAAACTTGATTTTTTTTTACCAAAGATGCTGTAACATACCAAGCCAAGTGTGTGAAAATACGTCATGTTTTGGCTCAATACCACTTTTTACTGACTTGGTTGATGGGGAAGTGATACTGTCTGGCAGGAAAAGGGTTAACTTAACACTTTTTTACATCAGTCCTTAAGCAGCCACAATATTTCAACAGATCATTTGCTGTATTTGCTTCGTTAGATGGCTATTGTTTTTCTCAGGCTTGAACTGAAGGAGCCAAGTGTAGTTGGATGTTTTTAATTGTTGTAACATGGCAAGGATATTGTGACAGTAGATTGGAGACAATGTGTTCTCTCTTGTAGACAGCAATTTAAGTATTAAATGCTTGAAGAATAATTTAATCTAACACTTTCTCAATACAGTTAGGGGTCAAAAATAGCTATCTATGCTGACCTGAATTCAACATTAGTAGTACTGAAGCAACAATTTGGACAACAATGCAACTCTAACAATCACATTCTTTTTCACCTCCGTGACTTCATAGGTTTCTGTGGCAGCTACAAAGTCACATAAAATGTTTTAGCACACAACATGTATTTCCATACATGTACTGTAGGGACTAATAAACAGAATTGGAAATTTAATTGTTTATGGAGACTCCACACAGGGCACTCTGCAGTGCATTTTGTTGTCATTCACAACTGTACATTTTCCTCATCTTTTAAAACCTTTTGAAGTTTTTATCAGTTTAACAAGAGGGGGTGTATGTGTTCAAAGACTTGTTCATCAAATTTCCTTCCAAAATTATTATAATTTTTTTACAATCCACATCCATAAGTTACTTTAGTATTTTTTATTTAAGCGTGATGCTACATATACATGTATCTGTATGTAATGACTAAGCCTCTTCATATCAATCAACATGATTACATTTTATTCTGTATCAGATGTGTTCTTACATGATTAGGTTTTCATTTTCCTCTGACACTTCTGTGTAGGGCTATATAGGCTGGCTGCAAGGTCACTTGTAGTATGATGTTAAACTCTGTCTTTCAATTTTAAAATAGTATAGTACATGTAGGTCTCCAGTGCTACACTTTACTTTGTGGCCACCCAGTGTAAGGTTCATCATCATGTATCAGGACCATCAACTTACAATGATAATTCAAAGACACTAAAAATTTGCATTCATTTGCTAAGAACTATGTATATGGTATATCAACTGCTTTTTACCAGTCAATTACATTGCAGTAGCATGTATATACAATGTATTATCTGTTGAGAATTTGTTGAAAGCATTACTACTAAATATTGCTAAATTGTTGTAACGTTGCAAAAATAATGATTTGCTAATTGTAAGGTGGAAGGGTTGAACTTTAAACTTAAGGCTGCATTCACAAACACCTCTGGAGGTGAAGGGCAGGAGATTTCAGGGGAGACTTGAAAAACTTTAAAACATGCCAGGGGGATCATAAAAAAATTGACATTGCAAAGGGTGGGAGACTTGAAAATTTATTGAATATCAAATTCCTTTCAAAATACCTTCTGGCACTTTCATTTCCAGCCATTTCCATTTGCTGCGTGACATAGTTATATGTACTTATGAGTAGATGAAATTTCATGTACTCATAAGCACATATACATTGTAACTACAATCTTCTAATCAAGTATAATTATGTCAATTATTCAGGTCCATATATGTACCAATATTGCAGTTTTAAATTAGGAAAAAATTATTCACAGTTTTGTCATAGACTCCAATGTATAGGGATCAACATTTCTTGTACACATGCACTTTTTGCCCGCCAATTCAAGCAAAGTACATTTAAATGAATTATCACACACATATAAATGTAAAGATATAGCTTGTTTTTATGGGAACAAATTGTAATAATTTGCCCAATAGCCTCACATGCATTATGATTTGATATTTTCAGACAAAGCTTATATTGGCCACATTTTGCCTTCCTTTGGGAGTGACTAAAAATTATAGCAAGTCAGAAGGGAGGGGAGGGGCTTGAACACATTGTAATTTTAATTTAAAATTTGTTAGGGGGTATTTGAAAAAATCTGAGAACTTATTTGGGAATCCCCCCCCCCCCCTCCAGAGCTGTTTGTCAATGCAGCCTAATGGTTCAGTGTAGAAAAGCATTCAATCGGTAGTCTAGTGTATACAGTAAGTATGGCAAATTATAACTGTAATTTTAAGATATATTTTGTTTGAATATATTTGTACCTGATGTAACACAAACATTGACTTTTCTTTCAAATCAGATGCTCTCTAAACATAATGTAAATTGTATATGTGAATATTTTTTGTAATGTAAATTACTACTACATGTACTCATTGAAATGTAAAATTCCTTATATATGTCAATAAATGGTTATGAATTGTAATTGAATGTAATTAATGCTTGTCACTTTCATTTTTTTCCACAAAGAATTTCACTATCACCTTTATCTTTGCACACATTCTATATTTACACATATTGTCCTCTAGTCATGGTGATTCAATTAAGGAAATGTCTAAACAGTCATAACTGAGTATGGCCATTGGCATTAGAGCAGACCAGTTCACCATGTGAAGTATCGTCAACAATTGTTCAGATTTGGAACTGAGTACAATGAGTAGTGTTTAATCAGATCAGTTGACTTTGAAGCATTGTCAACTATAGTTGAGATTTTGAACAGAGTATAATTGTTGCAATTTTTCGACAATGGTTGACAAACTGAATCACCTTACTCTGAAATTGAAATTTTTTATCATATAAGGCAAGTACTGCTAATCACATATGTGTTTTGTGGACTTTTGCTTGGAAAAAAATGAATTTCATGTGCAGTAATTTCTCGGGTCTCATTTTTCATCAGAAAATGTTACATGGCCATATTTGTATCAAGGTGGACTCTCTTTTTTCATAGAAAAATAAAAAATGAAACCACATTAATTTGTAATAGGATTTTCAAGCACTTTTCTTTGAAAGTTTGAAAAGAACAAAATTGATTCCATGATTTTTAGAAAAAAACTCATTTCACCTCAACTTTTCGTAAAGTGGGAACTGTTTTTCGTTCTGTTGTCTATAACTCAGTAACAAAACGTGCTACACCCCTTCATATTTGGTGTGATTGGAGACTTTATGACGCACTTGCCGTACTTCATTACACCCCATCAAAGTGCAATAATACAGATGCATTATCACTTATGAGTTGCCTGTATCATAGAATAATACAGATAAATTCACATGAGTCAACATGTATACAGGATTGCTGAATACAAGAAATTGATTCTTGACTGTATTCATCTGTATACGCACTATTCAACTAAAGTACAGGAAATAATCCATGCTAATACAGTACGTATTATTTGTTTTCACGCAGTGTTAATTATGTGCATATATAATTGTGGGCTTACTAATTCAGAGAGAGGTCTGCTTTTAGATACATAGGGATAACTATGTAATACAATTTTTGACAAAATGTTACGTGACATAAGGCTTGACACGTCGAATAGCTGATCTTTCTCGTCTGAAGATCACAATAACGTGAAACATATAGTGTAATGAGATTGAAACCACCTGTATTATGATATATATATATATATATATATATATATAATATAATATATATATATATATATATATATATATAATATATATATATATATATATATATATATATATATTATATATTTTTATCACATGAACTGGCCCGAATTCCCACCTGTGTGACGTAGAACAGGACGGATAAGAAATCCGAATTACCGCTGTTGTACGTCATCAACCGGAACTTTTTTCTTGCATGGTACCGTTCATACTTGCGGGT
Source organism: Ptychodera flava (assembly GCF_041260155.1). NCBI lineage: Eukaryota > Metazoa > Hemichordata > Enteropneusta > Ptychoderidae > Ptychodera > Ptychodera flava. The sequence goes on along the minus strand of NC_091949.1, from coordinate 23,561,424 downwards.
CGCGACGTGAACATAGACTGATTTGTCGTTATCGATGCCGTGCTCTCATGACACTTTTTCAAAAAATGTGACCCGATAAATCCATACATGGAAACAAAAGGCATGTCCAGCGAAAGTTCGAGTTGCTAAAACTATAGCTGTCGCCGATAATCGAATGGGGATACCGCCGATCAAGTCGAGTCGCCTAGTAAGGCTCAATGTGGACGTTGTACCTGGCGATCCCGGTTGGCGATAAACCTGAAATCTTCACCTCAACAGAAGTTCAACTGAATAAATGACTACAGTGTAATTTTCGGAAAGCGACATACAGACACAAGCATAAAGTCATTCGACTAACAACGATAAATTTCCTTCATCATACAACAAATTGCGTAAATCTTGCTATGAATCAAACCTCTAGCGCGGTGTAAGGCTGTACGCTAGCGAAGACATCAACTGTTGAGCTGTAATGCATTGCAGCGCTGTGGAATCCGATGTACTTCAAAAGTTGACTCAGACAACACTCAAAACAGTGTTTCCGTCAAGTAAAATTAGAATATATCTACGGGTGAGATATATGTCACTGCAAACATCAAAGTCGAAAACATTGACGACCGAGATCGAGATTAACGAGTTGACACCGGCATTGCAGAGACCGGTGATGGCAGCATTGTTGTGGGGCATAAACATGCAATGAGGTACATGCAATGAGGTACACTCTGTGTGTCATTGAACGGAATCTTTCGCGCTCGCCACGGTCGTAAACTTGTGTGATATTTTGAAAAGCCACAGAATCTCTGAGAATGAGAATTACTGTTTCGATCGTGTCGTTGCATTTACTTCATAAATCTATTTGTAAATATTCTGAATAACTCTGAATACTATGGCTATCCGTCGCTAGCACGATGAAAGTTATGTCCACCGATGGCTGACTTGCCTTGGCATCGGTACAGCGCGAGACAATGATTGACAGGTTCACGTGACCGAATCCGTACATCTGATTGGTGGAGATACCATTTGATGTAGCAAATTTCAGCTTGATGGGATTTATGAATGAAAGTATCTCCTGGGTGACGGGCCGCTTTACTCTTTAAATGAAAGTAATCCGCGTAAGTAAAACACAAATCGCGACGAAATTCATGCAATTTGTTACGATAATTTTGATCCATTCACGTCAAAAGAAAAATAAGAAGACTGTTCATGTGATAATGGGATTATATATATATATATATATATATATATATATATATATAATCCCATGGTATTTTTCTCTGTTTGACGTCATCGTATACGAGTGTTTTTCGCGGAGCCGTACAACTTCGAGCCGAAGGCGAGAAGTTGTGCGGCTCCGCGAAAAACACGAGTATACGATGACGTCAAACAGAGAAAAATTCCATGGGATTATATATTTATCACATGAACAGTCTTCTTATTTTTCTTTGATGTGGATGGATCAAAATTAATGTAACAAAGTGCATGATTTTTATCGCGATTTTGTGTTTTATTTACGCGGATTAGTTTTATTTAATGAGTAAAGCGGCCCGTCACCCAGGAGATTTGCAAATGTTTACAGGTATACTTTCATTCATAAATCCGATTAAGCCTAAATTTTGTTACACCGAATGGTATCTCAACCAATCAGACATACGGATTCGGTCACGTGCGCCTGTCAATCATTGTCTCGCGCTGGACCGATGCCAAGGCAAGTCTGTCGGCGGACATAGCTTTCACCGCGCTAGCGACGGATAACAATAGTATTTTGAGTTTTTTAGAATATTTACAATTATATTTTTGAAGTTCATGCAATGACACGATCGAAACAGTAGTTATCATTCTCAGAGATGCCGTACTGGCTTTTAAAATATGACAAGTTTACGACCTTTGCGAGCCCGCAAGATTCACATCAATGACACACAGAGTGTAAGCTTATACGCTTGTAGTGGCCACTGCCGTCACCGGTATCCGCCGGTGACCATCTCGGTCGTCAATGTTTTCGTATTACGGACTTTGATGTTTGCTGTGACACATATATCGCCCGTAGGTACATCCCAATTTTGTTACTTGACGGGAACTCTGTTCTGTTGTGAGTGTTGTCAGAGTCAACTTTCGAAATGCATCGGATAATTCTACAACGCTGCACTGCAGGTCGACAGCTTATGTCTTCACTACAGCCATACGCTGCAGGTTTGATTCCGATCGAGAAACAACGGAATAATTTGTGTGATGAAGGGAATTTATCGTTGTTCGTCGAACGACTTTATGCTTGTGCCTTCTATGTCGCTTTCCCGAAGATTATACGGTACTCATTTATTAAGTTGAACTTTCGTTGAGGTGTATCTTTCGGGTTTATCGCCAACCGGGATTGCCAGGTACATCCTGCTTGGCGATCGATCGCCAGGTACGACGACGTCCACATTGAGCCTTACGACTGGAGCCGTGACGTTACTGAGCCATTAAAACGATGGTATCCTTATTCGATTCTTGGGAATAGCTAAAGCTTTAGCGACTCGAAATTTCGTGGGCATGCCTTCTATGTTTCCATATCTGGATAGATCGGGTCACCTTTTTGTCAAAATTCCATGAGAGCACGGCATCGATCACGACAAATCGGTCTGTGTCGCGACGTGCACGATCGAACGGTACCATTGCAGGAAAAAAGTTCCGGTTGATGACGTACAACAGGGGTAATACGGATTTCTTATCTGTGCTGGTGTACGTCACACAGGTGGAGATACGGGCCAGTTCATGTGATAAATATATATATATATATATATATATATATATATATATATATATATATATATATATATATATATATATATATATATATATATATATATTATATGTGTGTGTACATATACCGGGTATGAACATACATATCTCAAGCATACATATTGCTGTTCTTTACTATTATTGTTCTATTAATTCATAATTCACTAAACGCTTCAGTACATATAAAAAAAATTGAATAGCCCCCCTTTCGTGTTCTCTACTTTTGAACAACCCCCTTGTAGCTTTCGATTTTTCGAGTCACCCCCTCAGATTCCTCCGACCCCCCAGGCCATAAATAGTGACGGCCCTTAATGGCTTTAGACCAACAGAGAGTAAATAAACTACCGATCTAGTAGAGCAAAAGACCACAATGTTTGTGAAAATGACACCACCCGACTGACAGTTCAAGTTGCGTGTCGAAGCCATGATTGACAGCTGATGAATGCCTGATGAATAGATGTCATTATAGCCGCTCGGTGTTTTAGGTCTCACTAAAAAGTATCAAATGAATCATTTGTTCTATGTTTCCTTTATTTTACTTCTGTATACTGTGTGCTCCGCTCTGAGTATTTTTGCTTCGGCTGCACATGCATTTGGTCTTACCAAACAACCAAAAGTCTGAAGGTTCTCAAGTCTTCTCAAGTCTACGGGCTTCTATACACGATCACACCATGGATCTACAGGCGGCCAAGACGCTATTAATAAGTTTATTATTGAGTTTTTCTCAGTTTTATCTATCATTTCCTGTCCTTTTCGTCATGCTCTGACTGATCGTAATCAATAAAATAAATGACTATATAGCCTAACCTAGCCTCTTGACTCTTTCTTTATTTTACACCACATTCCAGGACGTTTATCTCTCATATACACATCTTGTAATTAATTAGTCAACACAACTGATTATGCTAAACGTGGATTTATCAGGGATATTATGGGTTGGTCAACATCGCGAAAGATAGAAAGGTTACTCCTTTTTTATTTACATCTCTATCTTTCCAATGTTGACAAACCCTTAATAAGTCCACGGATTACCATAATTAGGTATGTTGACTAATTAATTACAAGATGTGTATATGAGAAATAATCATCCTTGTAATTGGGTGTAAAATGAATAAAGAATCAAGCGGCTAGGTTAGGTTATGTAACCATATATTTTATTTACTCCAATCAGTCAGAGCATAAAGACACAGTCCCTCTATCCATAGAGGGACTGTGATGGAGAAAAGGAGAGGAACTGATAGAGAAAACAATAAGAAAAACTCAATATTAAGCTTATTAATAGTGTCTGGGCCGACTGTGATGGAGCTAAAAAAGCTCCGTGGTCACACCAAGCTACACGGTCGCACCACTGGTACTGTATTTTGGAAATTAATTTCTTAAGGAGGTCTATGTTCCATTCCTACGGCGGGAAATACCGCTGCCGCTGAATCAGTGTGTACTGTATGCTTTGATGTAGCTGCATGCACCAACTGTGTACCACCGGATATGACTGCCAATCTGACGAATAGTCCCGGCCCGACTGCCCAGGTGTTCGTCATCACTACGGCCCAAAGGCGCCCCATTTTTGAATGAACCCTTCCATGTATAGTTTGGAAAGCGGGCTGTGTATGCCTTAAAATTCTTCCAAGAAAAATGAATAGTTATGCTATGCAATCAAATTCTTTGTGAGAAATAGAAATTTACATACATAAAATCGATTTTGAATGTCCGTTCCATGTTTTGCAGAGCAAATTTCACGAACGGTTACATGAGAAACACTGTTCTTGGTACGTATTGTATAAATGTAATGCTGGTACCATTTGTGTATGTGTAATTTGAATGAGCCCTTCCATGTATAGTTTGGAAAGCGGGCTGTGTATGCCTTAAAATTCTTCCAAGAAAAATGAATAGTTATGCTATGCAATTAAATTCTTCGTGAGAAATAGAATTTACATACATAAATCGATTTTGAATGTCAGTTCCATGTTTTGCAGAGCAAATTTCACGAACGGTTACATGAGAAACACTGTTCTTGGTACGTATTGTATAAATGTAATGCTGGTACCATTTCTCAAAGTGACAAGAGAGGGCACCCTTTCCAATATGGCGTCCATAAAATTAATCTCAATGGGTAAACGCATCTGTATGATATAGGTAATCACATTTTAGCCTGTTACATTAATTTACCCGAATAAGATGACAATTTATTCGCTACACTTTACACCATTCCAATTCAACAGAGAAGCCAAAAGGGTTTTTACTTAGAAAAAAAAAACTTAGAAATGTTCCTTCAGCATATGCGACTGTCCCACGTATATTTTGCTTAATATGACTAATCGTAATCTAGGCAGAAATATCCATAGCTGTTCTCTAATAAAACCGACCACTGATCCTACCATGTTTAGTAGAAAAACTGACAAAGGATCCAATTACGCCCGGTATTGTGGCGGTGCTTTTTGCAGCTGGGTTTTTTAGTCATTTAACAAACTTTGCTTATGTTTATACTGTCGCTGTAGTGTGAGCCACCTGATTGAGCCAGTGCTACATGAGCTACCACATGAACTGCCCTGAGTTACAGCCAAACAAGTGTTGACATTGTCATTCAAATGACAGCAAAAAGGGAAGCAATAGTCTTACCAAACTGTTTAAATAACCATGTTAGCTTCAGCTTCAGTAACAATTCTGAAATACATCTCGAAGAGACGTAATCTGAGCCAGTCCTTCATGTGCACCACCGATTTTTGCATTTGCTCTTAAATTTGATAATTAATTTTGCTCGTCTTGGATGCTAGCATCCCTTGTGAACAGGGGTCAATCAAAAGGAAACTGGTGACATCAGAGGTCAATATAAGTCACCTAATGATACCATCACATCGTTTACATTTGCGCTGAAGACAGTGTCCATCACATAATTTTTAACATCACATTTATGCTCTTCCAAATATTGTAACATAAATGTAGTATTGCTAAGGAACTATTCAAAGCTTAATTTAAGAGGATAATGTCTGAAATTGTTATACAGTTTTTGAAGTGGATCGAACGGACATGTTTAATGTCAGCGAAATTTGCTTGAACCTTCTTCTCTTTCTTATCCTTGCGAAATAGGGTAAGAGTGGTATCCAAGAACTGACCATATAAGAAGACATACTGTAACCTCCGACACTCATGTAATTTAAATTTCATGTTAACTTACTCAATATGAGTCTTGAAATCTTGTTATATCAGAATGTTGCTTGGTTGTAGAAATCCGGGAAATTGATGATCAAAATCTTTTTTTTAGAATTATTTGAATTAGTTGAAGATTGCATCAATACAAACTACTTTCAGCTTCTTTGATGGTCGAGTTTCAACTTGTGGTATATTTGGAGCGATCAATGCCATCACCATCATGGCACAGTGTTACTACTTTGTCGTAAAATTATTCCAGAACATACCGTATGTGCGGATTTCCTCATTCAGGATTTATGAACGTCAAGATGAGTAATAAATACATTCTTCTTCTGCTCTCAAGTGAGAAACTATCGACGTCTAAGATCTGTATTTCTGTAAAAGTTTCTGCCAAGATTTATGCAGTAGATATAGACTTCAGTAGTAAAGAATATTCCTTTCTGCTGTGACAAATAAAATTTTAACACGATTTTATTCAAAAATAGCTACAAGGAGGGGAGGAATTTTCCCTCCCTGTAGCCCTTCAGTACGTGTCAGCGTGCGTAGGCATAGCAACGGCCCTTCAGAACGTGTAAGACTATTGTGCAATGAGCTGACCTATATATTACTCCGTAGGCATGTATCAACCTGCATGAACGTCTCTGTGTACACTACGTAGTCATACATCATTTGGCTCAACTAGGGAACGTGTTGAGACACGTCCACAGCTGTCCTTATATATGACTCATTAGGGAATTCCCCTTCTACTCCGTAGGGGAATGGCACTGACGTGTATAGACTAGACACGTATAGACTAGACATGTGTATAGAATAGACACATCCTTCAAAATGTGCATCGGCTACATAAGCAGTTTCCTTTGGAACGTACTCCGTAGGTGTCAGTCAGTTGAGGATGGGAGAGGGAGTGCATCAGACTACCCCTTCTGAATAAGTAAATATTACTCTTCCTACGGAGACCCTATGGAGTCTAAAATAGTATTGACTTTAATCTACTATTCTCAACAGAGACCATTGCATCACTTATAACATAAACCTGAGCAAATATTTTATCATTGTGAGCTTCGTCGCCGGCACCCTTCACTGATGTATCTTTTTTCCGAATTTCAAGTTGCACACCATCCTTTGTATTAATTACTCTTAGTCCATTTCCATGAAATTCATATCTTTAAAGCTACGCAGATCAATAAACAGACAGAATTTATTCTTCAAATAATCGACTTCATCTATATCAATTTCACACCAATCTTTATCTTCTTCAAAATACCGTCGTGTTTCTGTCCAAAATTGTCTTGGTAACATCTTCTGAGTTACAGACACAGATTCAATGTTCGGATTTGTGAAAAGTTTGCTATTCAGTTCTGACTGATTCTGATCTTTAGTGAAGAGTATTAATATACCTCTCATGCTACGACGTGGTACATTAATATTTTCATTGATAATGGTGTCCGATTCATTAAATGGGATTGTTCTAAAGTGGTCTACACGTTCGTAGAGAAAACTTTTGCCATTGTTGTAATACCCGGCAGTGTCTCTCGCGAGGGTGTCATCCTTGAGTGTTTCATATTTCATCTGAATGTTTGCCAATATGTAATGGGGTTCAATACCATGATTAATGACAAGTAATTGGTTGACAGGCACTGACGTAACTTCCCATTCGATATGGCTCCCCAACGCTGCTGGATATGTAACTCTGTGACCTGTTCTGAAGGGATGGGTCAGATGAATAGCATATTTTGTTTTATATACATCATACAGTAAATTATCGTCAATGACAGCGGCATCTGCATTGGTCGCATTACTTCTTAATTGTCTCAGATTATCGTTCTGAATTCCATAAAGCATCAGGTTTGTTCTCTCTTTTTTATGTTTGAAGAGATTACGATAACATTCAATAAAGTTATAGTTATTCAAATCGAGAAGTATCTGCCCCTCAAATTTTAAGACCATGCGCTTGATTATATTTTTCGCGACATTTTGAACTACTCGGTTATCTTCATGTCCACCTATATTGAGATCAAAAAACAGATCTGGAACTAAAACTACTCCACTTTCTAACTTCAGACACCGTATGTAAAGTGTCTCGCCTGGATAGGCCCGACTTGGATTATGAGTAACCACATGATGGGTCCTTTCTGCCTTTGCTCCCTTTGGTATTCGGCTGCTGAAAGTCGGGAACAATGATCTATCGTACAGCATTTTGTCTTCGTGTACTGTATATAGTAATTCAGAAGAAAAAAAGAAAAGAAATCACATCTTCACATATATATTTCCATCTGACTGAAATATAAACTGATTAACCGTGTCGCGAATAAGTCGAAGGACCCAATATTCTTGGATGTGATGACCTCCTGGTCATCTTCAGCATCCTGGAATACAGCTATGGATTCTAGACGATTAAAGAAGTTAGTCTTTTGACATTCCTTGATGAAAGCTAATATATAACATTATCATCTTTGAGTCTCATACCTGGATTTGCTCGAAGGATATGTCGATTTACCCGCCGGAGTTTACACCATTCCAATTCGACAGAGAAACCAAAGAGGTTTTTATTTTTAGAAAGAAACTTTGCAATATTCTTTTCACCAAACATGCTGACTCCGTAAGACCATATATCAATACATAATGTTATTTATTATTACTAATGTTAAACCTGTTAAAAATATCCATAGCTGTTCTCCAACGAATCCGACAACCGATCCTGCTGTTTTTAATAGAAAACTGACAAGGGATCCGATTAAACCGGGTATTGCGGCAGCACTTTTTGCAGCCAGGGTTTTTAACCATTCACCAAATTGCTTTACGATTTCCTTCACTTTTGTGTATACTTTGGGCGGGCTTGAGCCATTGTTTGCTCCAGAGCCGCCAGTTCCAGCCGGCCTTCCCCCTTTAGTTACAGCCAGGGCAATTGTTGATATTGCCATTTCAAGGGCAGTCAGTATTGCAGCGATTGTTATAACCATTGCGTTTAAATAACTATGTCAGCTTTAGCCTGAGTAACAATTCTGAATCGAAAATTACATCACGAAGAGACCTAGTCGGCGCCAGACTTTCACATGCCCCACTGATCTTATCATGTTCATTTTCAATTCAATCAACAATTTTAGCTTTTCTTGTTATGAGTTCCGCTAGTAGTTTTTCGGCTTTTCCTTTTGCGTCGGTGTGTGTTTCAGGAATTTCCTTTAACTGTTTTTCAACTTCTCTTTTCTCTAGCCTTATTTTAACTTTTTCATTGTTAAGCTCGCTAATACGCATATTCGCAATCTTTAATTCATCATCAATAGCTCTATATTCAGGGTTTTCATTATTCCATTCATCGATTTTATTTTCGATAGTACGTATTTCATCGGCATTATCGCTAAAATTTACTCGTAAATCTGTTATTCTATCTCTGAGTCGTCAAATATCGTAGGGTTTCAGTCTACCGGCCTGCCTTTTCAATAATATTTTTGCTTCATTATCAGTCGATTGTGATACCATATCTGGGACCATTTCTTATACATTTCTTTAAAATTCTGCAGCTCCCTTACCTTTTATTGAGGGGGGCGCTAAATACTTCTTTCCTTTATCTGTTGTCAACCTGGCTTCTTTATAATATAGCTTTCCACGCCTACTACTAGTATTCAAATACATTGAACCTCGTTTATACGGATCAGTAATATCACTCTTATGTTCTAAGTATTGGTTAGCCATTTGCTTGTAATTTATCCTCTCTGTCTAGTCAAACGATCCGCCTGCCGGCTATCTGGTAAAGGGTCGGGGTTTGCAAAGGCACCATCGTTAAAAGATGTTTCACCAGTAGCAGTATCATCGTCCAAATTAGTATTAAATTCATTGAACTCCTGGAGTTCAAAATCTTTTCCCCCTTCTGCCATATTGTCTCTCTATATTACTACAATTATTTTTATCATCCCTTACATCTACGGTAAAAATATGCACATCTCAGTTGTTTAAATGTTGAACAATTGGCCGAGAATATCGAAAGAACTAGCACTGCATATCGCTGCATTTATAAATTGATGGGACGAATTGATATGGCTCTTAATATTACTAAGTGCGTGTTCATAATCGGACTCCAAGATATCCTCTTCCTTTAGTTCACTATGAAATACGTGTCTTGGTGGGAGCTCCTCCTCTTCTAGTCTGACAACCGAGTTTAAATATTCGTATGGGAAGAAACCTTTCTTCCGCTGAATCTCTGAATGAGAAAGTGGTACCACCCATCCCTTCTCTGGCACAGTCTCACCAACTTATCAAGCGATCCAGACATTAGTTCGGCACTGTCCATAAACTTTATAGAAAAGTATCGTTTTTTCACTGTCTTTCCCCAACAACAATTGGGGCATTAAACATAAATGTTTTCATAAGACACATAATTCGTCCATTGCCCATGTTAGCTATGATTTTGGGCTCTGGGCCGGTACCCCCTTCGGTGTCAACATCTATTTCATGTAACTTTTTTAAAATAAAAAAACCATCGTACCCCTTGAAGTTGTGAAAGTAGATAGGAATGATTCTCGATGGGCGGCACCCTTCACAATAGAAGATAGTGGAACGCTTATTCATCGCTCCTATCCGGTGTGTGGCACCCTTCTTACATGCAACTCAAGTCTGGCGCTCCGCCCCTTTTTAGAAGGCTCTGCCTCTTTCATCGGTATGACTTTCCAATAGTATGTTTCTAAATAGATCTTAGCCCTTTTCGTCATGTCCTTTAGAAATTCTGTAACACAGGAGAGGCCCGTGATTGTTCTTTTGTAGTACATTTTCAGCTTACTGCCGAGCAGGGGTGGCCATTGTTCAATCATAACGTAGGAAATGCAAATTGGAATATGCAGGCCGGTGCCCTTCTCGATAACCGTCTCAGTATCTGCTTACACGACGTAGGGGCAGGGCACCTTCTTCCGATGTGCTTCGAATTGACACACTTCCTTAGGAAAAACTGGCTGAGCGATGTCTGTCCCACAGTACACCTTATGCACTTCCAACTCTTCAGTCTTTGCAAAACCTCGCCCACAATCCATGCACATACACTTCTGCCTATGCTTATTCTTACAATTATTATTAGAATTAAGAAGACGATTTAATCCAGTAATTGGTAAGGTGTGGCTCCTTCAATTCCGTGAAGGGATGCGCTGTCACCAATTATCAGTAAGACATTGGCTATCTGTGCTGCGTCTCCCGTTCCTCTATATAACACAGTTATACCGGACGGGTTAGAATCATTTTCGTAGATCTGAAATACTTGGAGTCTGACGCCCGGATTTTGCCGCTCGAAGTGCTTGTACACTGTTAGATCGGCAGGCGTAGGAAAGCGAATACCATCCCAACAGTAATCGCCTACAAACGGGGTGTACGTATTCCAGTGCTTTCTGGTTGACAGCCTTCTTCTTATGAAACCCGGCATCACCTAACTTTATACTTGCCATGACTGCATACTGGAAGCAGTTCTTGCTACCTAAAGGAAGAAACAGATCGCTCATACATTTCTTATTTTTTAACCATTCAGGGAGTTCGGGCCGTTCCCCTTCGGAACACGTTCCCGAAGGTCCGGCACCCAGCAGAAGTTCTAACAGCTTTACTTGAAAATTAAGTATCTCCTCGAGAACGAGGACGGAACCCTCAACAGCTTCAGCTTTATCAGGCATCTCTTTGTAGCATTTTACTAATTCTCGTTTCACATCCGATTCCGATTCTTCTGCCTCTTTTGTGTATATATCTTTATAGTTAGCATAGTACATACGAGTTTTTACACTTTGATCTTTTGGATTTGAAATTTTGATTTCCATTTCTGTAAAAACACGGTACATCTTCCTTTCTTTGGCCATGCCTTTGATATCGATCGTGGCGATATCCTCAACTTGCTTGCTTTATTAATTCGTCTCTAAGATCATTGAAATCTACCCTCGGTTTTTTTACCGAAGGGGTTTTCTAGAGCAAATCCATGGCCTGAAGAATCTGTTATATCTGAGTGAGTCATGGTGTATGAGTAGTTCTGAGTGTCTAGCCCCCTATTTAAATCAAGTTTCAGTATATCGGCTAGCCCGCTTATCTGATATTCATTCACGACAATGTTTTCCTCCATCGTAACTGTCCTATATATATCATAGGCAATTTTTAAAAAGAAAAATATTATTTTATTATAAGCTTATCCTCAAATTCCACCTCAGTCTTTATTGCATTATTAAATAATCGATATATATATCATGTAATTGTCTAAGTCGACTTCTTCTTCTTCTTCTTCTTCTTCTGCCACATTGGATAGACGTACAGAAGAAGGGCTCCTATTTGTTTTGGTTTTCTACAAGTGAGAAGTGCCATCCTTCGTCAATTGTCATCAGTTTATGTTGTGAGTAGTGTTTAGTTCTTTGGGTCTTGTCTCCGGTCCGGTTTCATCTTCGATTAGGTGGATTTCCTTCGATTTTATTTTTTGTCATTTGTTAACCCGTGGTCGGCAATATGGCCGCCCGGGAGGACAAGCCATTTCGGAATCTGACACGCAAGCATGCTGTCAGGTGTACTAATATTGAAGGTGTTCCCGTTGAAAGCTATGTTGAAGAGATTGCAAAGAAAGTCGGAAGTGAAAATGTTATTGCTACTTCTAGAATGAATAAGTCCGTTGTTGTGTTCTTAGCAACACTCGGTAATGTTGAAAGTATTGTTGAATCAAAGTTTGCTTTGTTTGATGAATTAGTCGATGTGGAACACATGGTGAAACCGGCTTCAAAATTAATTCTGTCAAATGTTCCTCCTTTCATTCCTGATGAAGTTTTGGAGGAACATTTATGGAAACTTGGCTAGAGTTGTTGGACATTTAAGAGCAATCCCTCTTTGGTTGTAAAAATGCTTCGCTGAAACATGTGAAGTCGTTTAGACAACAAGTTCATGTTTTGCTACACAATGAGAACATCAGTGGTGTAATTCAGATCAAATATGATGACCGTTTCTATTCTGTTTATGTATCTGTAGATGAACTGCGTTGTTTTCACTGTGGACTTAAAGGTCATATCCGTAAACGTTGTCCTAACTATCATGATCATAGATCGTCAGAAAACAACGATAATGACACTGAAAATGTTCAAAAAGACAATAATTGTGTGGATGAAAACTCATGTTTAATGGATGTTGTCGAAAGTGAAGCAAATGCAAATGAAGGTGTTAATCAGCATATCAATACCACAGAATTGACACCTCAACTTCAAGTAACGCCTCAACGTCAACTCGCTTTGTCGAAACAATGAGGCACAATCAGAGTCCGCTCACAAAGTCACATCTGTTGATGAAAATTCTGTCGATCAAAGACCTCTCACCAGTAAAAACAGTCAACCCACTGACGCTCAGAGAAAGAAAAAGGTGTTAACTCTGCTGCAAACATTAATGTCCATGCCGATGAAGACAGGGTACGAACGCCTGCTTCGCCTTTGTATTCTCCGCTCCCCTCTACTCCCGTTTTTTCATTCGACCCCCCTTCTTCGTCATCATCTTCACTTATTGAGTCTCAATCACTTGAGTTTCCTGAGACTCCTTTTTCAGATATCAATGTAAATGAGTCTCAGGATTTGTTTATTTCTCAGTCACAGTCTCCAAGAAAAGCTTCTCAAAATCAGCTTATTTGGTCAGGAGTGAAAACATCAAATTCCTTTGATGTTCTCAGCGAAATGTCTGATCATGATAATGAGTCTGTTGCGCCTGAAATTTCTGACTTATCAGAATTTCAAGAAAAGCTACAAATCAAGCCGTCTAATTTGCTTGAGTTTTTAGAAGACATTAAAGGCTAAGGTTCTCATAAAGTCATTTGCTAACTTACGCAGGTCAGATATTGTCACTAGTCAACAAAAAGTTCGTATCCATAAACTTGTGGCAAAGTTACAACAACATGTTAGACAATGTAAAAGCTTGGCTATTACGAAACATGGGAAGTAAAATCGTTCTTGTTTTTGCTTGTCTAGTGATGGCAAGTTTCATTTCTTGGAACGTAAATGGTTGCCATGATTCTTTGAAACGGTATAACATTTTGTCTTCGTTGAAGTCCAATCATTATGCTGATTTTTATTTTTTACAAGAAACCCATTCTACAGTGGCTAATCAGGCGCAGTGGCAAGTAGTTTGGCGCGCGCCTATTTATTTCTCACATGGTACTAGTAATTCTGCTGGGGTTGCAGTGCTGTTTCCACGAAACAAAAATGTTGATGTTGTTTCTGTAAAAAGTGTCGTCCAAGGTCGTCTTCTTCATTTGCATATTAAAATGGATGACACTTCCTTTCATTTGCTTAATATTTATGCTACTTCAAGTGGAGATGATCGTTGTATTTTCTTTGGAGGTCTTCGTAATTTTCTCCTTGATTTTGATCTTGATAATGAAAATATTGTCATAGGGGGCGACTTTAATTGTACTCTTGTTCCTGATTTAGATAGGTCGTCTCATATTGAACCACATTTAAAGTCTTTGCAAGTTTTTTCTTCTCTTGTTCATCGCTGTAAGCTTTCTGATGCCTGGCGTTATTTACATAAGCAGGCTCAAAATTTTACATGGCAGAGAGGAGAGCAAAAAAGTCGATTGATACTATCTTCATCAACAAGAGGTTGACTTCGAAAATTAAATCTGTGTCTATTGACTCTCCTACTGATCTATCTGATCACTCTCTTGTTTCTCTGTTTTAACTATGAATTCGAGTGTCAACAAAAATCCAGTCTGGTGTCTCAATACCAGTCTTCGTAACGATGAAAATTACTGTACTATAATTAAGGAATTCTGGAAGGTTGGCGTAATGAGAAGGATAGGTTTTCTTCTCTTCAGTCTTGTGGGATATAGGAAAACAAAAGATTAAAGAATTGAGTCAGCAGTACAGCGCTGAACGAGTTCATCACTTTAAACGTTCAAAACAAAAGCTTATTGAGGAAATTCGTACTTTGGAAACATTGATTCATACTCAGCCTTCTCTGGAAACAAGATATCATCAGCAAAAAGACCTGTTAGACAGTTTTCAGAAACTTGATACCAGAGGTGCAGTTATTTGTTCTCCTTTTCAACAGCTCAATGATTCTGATACTAATTCACAGTTTTTCTTTTCTCTTGAAAAATACAAAGGCTGTCGTAAATCAATTACTCATCTCCAATGTGAAGATCATACAATTACTGAAAATCAGAGAGAAATTCGTCAACTTACTCGCCAGTTTTATCAAAACCTGTTTACTGCTGAGCCTGTTTCGCCCGAAGCACAAAATACTTTGCTTCATGATCTCCCTCAATTACCTGCTGACAAAGTTACGCAACTTGATGAACCCATTAGTTCTTGATGAGGACACCTTTGCACTCAAGAACATTGCGAATGGTAAAACACCTGGTGTTTATGGCATTCCTTGTGAATTTTATAAAAAATTCTGGTCTCTATTGGGGAACGATTTTCACAAGGTTTTTCAAAAGTCAATTTCCGATGGCCTTCTTCCAACGTCCTGTCGTAGAGCTGTTATCACACTCCTTCCGAACAAGGTGATAACTCCCTTCTTAGAACTGGAGACCTATCAGTTTGCTTTGCTCTGATTATAAAATTTTCACTAAAGCTTTATCGCTTCGCTTAAAGCAAGTTTAGCAAGATATCATTCATGTAGATCAAAGTTATACTGTTCCAGGCAGACAGATTTTTGACAATATTCATTAATTAGGGATTGCATTCATTTTCATAATGACATGAATCTTCCTCTTGGTATTCTTTCTTTAGATCAGGAAAAAGCTTTTGATCGTGTCAGTCATCATTATCTTTTTCAAACTCTGCATGCGTTCGGGTTTGGTGAAAATTTCATCAATTTTATTAAACTTCTGTATACTCAAACTGATAGTCTTGTTCGTGTTAACAGTTCCTTACTGCTCCAGTTCAGTTTTCACGTGGTATAAGGCAAGGTTGCTCATTACCGGGGCAGCTGTATGCAATTGTTATTGAACCTCTTTTACAGAGAATAAGACAAGACGACAGTATTCAAGCTATTATGATTCCAAATTCAGGTGACCGTAAATGTAAAATTTCAGCTTATGCTGATGACGTGAGTACTCTTGTTACTTGTAATACTGATTTTCGAGGTTTAAATACAGGTTTTCTGTCTATGAGTATGCCAGTAATGCAAAAATTAACTATTGTAAGTCTCAAGGTCTTTGGGTCGGCTCATGGCGTGGGCGTGCTGATCATCCGCTTGAAATTCTTTGGAATAGTATTGGTCTCAAAGTCCTTGGTACTTATTTGGGTAACAGTAACGAGTATTTTTCAAAAACTGAGTGAGTGTGTTACAAAGATTGACAATAAGTTATCTTGGTGGAATAGATATGCTCCTGCTATGTCATTCCAAGGCCGTGTTATCGTTATTAATCAACTTGCTGCAACTAAACTCTTTCATCGTTTAATTTGCCTCTGTCCTCCTGCTTTTACCATTAATGAAATTCAGCACAAATTTCGTGATTTCTTCTGGCAAGGAAAACATTGGTTGCCAAGTTGTACAGTTTTTGCTCCATTGAAGTTAGGAGGGCAAAATCTCATCGATCTCTCTTCACGTGTGAAAGCTTTCAGGCTAAATTATCTTCAAAGATACTTGTATTCAGGTCTGGATCACCCTACTTTTTTGTTTGCTGATTTTTATTTTCGGAATGTTTGTAATCTCAAGTACACCTCTCAACTTTTTACAGTGAATTTCAGTCTGTTCCAGATTATCTTCCTAATTTTTATCTTGAGCTTTTGAGAGTCTGGAAGTCATGTATTTTCCTGAGAAAAGGTGGACCCCTTTCAATCAAAGATATATTCTATGAAGCTCTTTTTTTCAACGATAGTGTTAGTTTTACTAATCCTCTTGATAGTACTCTTGTTAATCACTTTATCAGTGCTGGCATTACAAAAGTTGGAGATCTTTTTGACCCTTTCCAAAATCTTGGCGCTCCCCAAGCCACTTTAAAAACATTGTTTCTATTCATTCGGATAGAATTTAACAAATACTGTCAAGACGTTGATCGACTCTATTCCCTGTGATTGGAAAACAAAATCCAAAGTTATTTTGAAGAGGAAGTTGATTTGGATGACGTTCATTCTTGTCATCGTCCTTCGTACTCTTTCGAACTTATTTGTAAAGGCACTGATGACCATATTATTTTGAATTGTCCCTTGTATAAATGTGAAAAGGGTAGCATTTATAAATTCTTGATTATGTCCAATTTCATAGGAACAATAAACGTCAAGATACAGTTTGGAGAGATCTGCTTTCACTTACTGAATATATCAAACCTTTGTTCACTTCTTGTTATCTCAGTCCAATTCCCAAAAAAGAAGGAGATCTTCAATGGCGTCTTCTCCACGGTGCGTACGCAACTGGCTCGTTTATGTTCCATTCTGGGTATAGCTCATCCTCTGATTGTATTTTCTGTAGTGCCAGAGATGACCTTTTACACATATTTTTAGAATGCCCTCGTCTTTCTCCCTTGTTCATTCTCCTTCGTAAACTCTGTCACCGTTTTCTTGGTCAGGAATGCAAGATTTTATTCTGGTGGTTTGTTTTAGGCCCACCCTTTGATAAATCATACATGGACAAGAATACTTTTGCGCTTTTAAATTTTCTTTTTACGACAGCTAAAAGTGCAATTCATGTGACGAGACGAAATGCAATTAATGGTAAAGATCCCTCAATCAGTAATATGCTCGTTTCTGTTTTTAAAAGGCGAGTTTGTGCTCGCATTTTAGAAGAATATAATTACTTCACGCTCAATTCAAACATAAGTGCTTTCAAAAACATTTGGTGTATTAATGACGTCATTGTTTCTGTAGACATTGATGGAACATTTACTATTGATTCAATTTTGTTGTAAAGAAAATGCTTTCACCTCTAAGCACACTTTCCCTTTTGCCAAATCCTATCTCGTCCTGGGCACCGTACTCCTCACGGAATGGAAGGGGTAGTCAGTTGGGAGGATTCTTTGTTGGCATGTACATGCAAATGAAAAGTTTTCTCAATATACCCCTTCTCATTGGCGGTTAGGTGTTTTTTTCTGCAAGATGTAAGGTGTTACTGTCCCATTTCCTTGCAAATTTCTGTCGCTTTTTCTTGTTTCCGATGTTTCTTTTCCTTTCTCCTATTCAGTGGAGATTTTTCATGCACCTCGCATCTTGCCTTTTGTCATTAACAAAATTGTGTTTTTTTTCAGATTTAATTGGTTTCCTTCCCCATGTTGCAAGTGATATAGCTACCTGTTTGCCTTTTCACCAGTTCTCTCCGTCTCGCTCCAGCATCAGTATCATAGCCATTTTGCAGTTTTTGCTGATTTTTTACAGTCCAATTTTGTTTAGTATTTTCAGTAATTGACCATCATTTGCTATAAAGCATTTGTCAGATTTCATTTTTGCTTTTTGTCTCAAAATTTGAATTGTTTTGATATGTACTTGTCTGTACAGGAGATTATTTTTAGTAATAAACGTTTATTTGAAAAATCAAAATCTTCTTCTTCTTCTTCTTCTTCTTCTTCTTCTTCTTCTTTTTTTATTCTTCTTCCTTTTCTTCATGTGTAGGCCCAACAATAAGCATCTCTATGGTGAAAGTAAGTTTACTCTTACTGCCTTTAGAAAATAAGTGCGGTGTAAATGCTAAGAATTCTATATTACTACCCTTTATAAGATTATGAGATACAATAGCAGGATTTTTTCTGGCTGGTAATTGGGTTACTGTTTTTGACCAATGGCCGGTTTGTTGAGCTATATCAATGCGTGTAGCAAAAACGCCATTATGTCTTTTAAACTTAAATTTAAAATAGTTAACTGCCTGTTTGTCTCTCCCTTTCTTACGATACTCTTTAGAAGGATGGTAAAATTATTTTTTGCTTTCTGGGTGGACGAATAGGCTTATAACGAAGTCTTCAGCAGTGCTTGCATCGTAGCTTTCACCTAATGTCCGGGATACTAATAGATCGGTAAACTGTTGAAGAGTTGGTTCCCAAGATACACACATTTCATCACATGTGGCGGGATCATTGGAACCATATTTAGGTTTGATTGGAAAAATCACTTTTAGAGGCCCTGCATATATAACAGGATCTTCATGTTCTCCAATCCTAAATTTGCCGCCTCCTTTACTAATACTAACTTCATTGTTAGCCAGAGTTAGAAGAACATGGCTTGTGGGCAGACTTTTTTCGAAATTGATTTTCTGCTGCATCCAAATTGCTTTGTTGAGGGTATCAATATTGTAGTTACCTGGACGTATTGATTTGGTCTTCTTCAGTTAGTTGTCTCCTTGATATTTTAGTACATTATTCGACGTACCATATCGATGCACCAAGACAATCTCCAATAAAATATGCAATTACAATAAGGCATTGCGAAACTTATAAATTGATGAATTCCTTCAAATACCAGCATCCTGTGACTGCTCTACATCTCCCTTCAATATACTCCAGTTGGCCATGTCATCACTGGTGATCTGAACTTGGTTGAACATCACCACCTTTGTAAGATATTATCTTGTGGACCCAAGTTCAGAGAACCTCGCAGGATCAACTGGAACCATAATTTCAAGATCATTATGGACTCTGTTGAAGAATATGCCAAGAAATGGGCTAAATGGGAGGACGTGGAGCTAGACACTCTATCAGAATGGGTCAAATCTGTGAGGAAAATAGTTCGTGGCTGTATTGTTTGACTTAAATCACATGTTTTCAGAAGACCCTATTCTTTATTGAAAGATCCTGATGCTGTTAAGTGTTTGAATGATATCCATGACAAATATGTTGTCGTCCCTGCTGAGAGAGCTGCCAATAACATTGTATTTGTCTGTAAGAAGTATTATTTTGAATGGCTTATAGACGAACTTGGTGTAACTAAGACCTCCACCTACTCCACTTACAGACAATCAATGTTCACCAAATCTGGAATTTTGGCAAACCACAAGTCATTCATGGATAATTTTAATGTTACAACAAAGAATAACCATAGTAAGTTGTCTAGCTTATACTGGATACCAAAGGTCCACAAAACACCTACAAAGCTAGATTTATTGCAGGGTCTCCAAACTGTTAAACAACAGAGTTATCGAAGATACTGACTATTGTTCTTTGTACCATCAAACAGGGACTTCAAGCATATTGTGATGTTGTCTTTTCTCGGAGTGGTATAAATCAAATGTGGATATTAAAAAATTGTAAGGAACTCTTGGAAGATTTGAAATCAAGATCTGTTTCAAAAATAACATCTATTAAAACTTTCGATTTTTCCACATTGTATACCACAATACTACATGATAAATTGAAAGAACGCTTTAAAACATCGTCAACCAAGCATTTTTCTACAAAAACGGTTCATGCCGTTATAAATATGTTGTATTAGGGTATAATTCTATATTTTTGTTAAAAATATTACTAAGGCTAAAGTGTTTTATACCGAGAAAGGCATTATCAGTATGCTTGATTTCCTCATTGACAACATAATTGTTAAATTTGGAGGACACATTTTCCTACAGTGTATCGGAATTCCGATGGGTCCTAACTGTGCTTCCTTGCTTGCTGAATGATTTCTGTTGAATTATTTCTGTTCTCATACAAGGCAGGATTTATCCAGACCTTAATAAAACAGAAAAATGTCTCTGTAGCTAGAACTAACATTTAGATACATAGACGATGTTATTTCAATGAATAATTCTGAATTCGGTGACTATCTCGCTGTGATTTATCCTCCAGAATTGGAGATTAAAGAAACTACAGAAACGGCCTCTTCTGCTTCCTATTTGGACATTTTACTTGAATAAAACTCTAATTTCGAAACACCTGACATCACTTCTTGGTCTTTTGGCCAGAGCTCCATATATCTTTCTTTCATGAATTTGACTTTGTTTGTGTACCGTCTATTTACTGTCTGTTCTGTGCTGTTTTGTGTCTATGTTTACAACTATTGTCTTACGAATTCTGACCCAGTGTTATTTGATAATAGATTGGTATGATTGCGATTATTTTATGTTAAGCCAAGAATTGTAAAGGGTGCATTCTAGCAGTCTTATTTTAGTAAACTGTGTTGTGTCAATGTTAGGGTTGAAATTAACAGTAACGGGTTCGCCCGTTTTTGTTTCAATCCAAATGATCATCCTTATGTGTTGTATATTACAAGGTATTATTGATTTTTTCACTGTATATACTCAATCATGTCAGGCACTAGTAACTACCGTCTAGGTGTAAATCATGTACTAAATCTTGAGCTCGAAGATCTGAGTTATGTTTAAGTTAACAATAATACTAAGATAGGAGGTAACCATAGTAAAGATTATGTCCTTCGATATAAAGGTCGAGAAAAACAGTTTGTCTTAGCCGCTGCCGCTATACAGGGAACATGAGCATGCTCTAGAGTTTTCCAAACTGAAAGATGTAGATGAAAGTATAGATGCTACAAAGGCTGCAAATGATCCTACTCCCTTTGCTCTGACATGGGATGGGTCTAGTCAGAAATTTAGGCCTTATAATGTACCGCGTAACATCTTGGATATATTGGATAGTGAAATTGCAGGTGGGGTTGCTGAACTGCCGGGGACTCCAAATGTGATTTATTTTGACAGTAATGTTAACAAATATAAGTTGCTAGATTTTCGCCGTTGGCTTGAGCCTGTTAATCCATACATCATACTACTCGGTATACCGATTCACCTTAAAATTAGTCCTCTTAATACAATAATGTCGTCAGATAATACACTGCGAAGGTGGATAAATGAGGGGGAGAATTATTGTTCATATACGGCTAGCGGGGTTCCAGTAAGATTATTTTGGGACACAACTTAAAGAAACTGGGTCTGAAGAGTGTGGGAGATGAGACAGCTGAATTAACTTTACAGACGGCCAATCAACAGATTACAGACAATATGAAAATACTTCAACATGGCACAGTTTTTATAAGATCCATAAAATTAGGTACAGGAGACGAGTTTGACGATTTAGTCAGAAGTATTGCTATAAAAACAGATTCACGAACACCTTGTCATCAGTGTGCGAAATTAACGTCGGTCCGACGGTCCGAGACCGACAGATTTCTCGTCGGGCCGAAAGTTTTTAGCAACATGTCGGTCCATATGACCGACTGGAATTTGGAATAAATGATGAAAATTTCTCCACCAAGACCTGTAACAGATGCAGATGATGACTGACTTTGAATCATGTGATTCAGACTTGAATGTCATGCAACTATCAATGTTTTCCACCGAGGGAGTGCGGGGCAACAGGGTTGATCGCACTTCGTGTCCTGGTAGTGGGGAATTCGATCACTATGGTACGCCAAACTGGAAGGGGGGTTGTCGCAACATAGTAATTTTTTGTTTTGCGACATTTTACAATTACGAATAGTCTATATCACTTCACTAGTTCCACACTCCAACCTGTTTGGAATTTATAATACAGCCCTTCATTTTATCAAACTGACTCTATTTTCTTTGCTTTGATATTCAATTGAAGCGTTCAAAATATAAACGGTTCATAGAGGAGTTTAATATGCTGCTGCAGCAAGGTTTCATTGGAAAAATACAAATGACAAACTCCGCTCTCATTTTGCTATCGAGATCGAGCGTATAGAAATTGCAGACAACATGAATGGCACACACTACTCGCGTTTTGCCTGAGCGATCGCTGGGTCTCATCGCCCCCTTGAAAGCTTAAAGTTATTAAAATGACTCTGAAAAGTTTGACAGACACTCAATACCGCTGAAAACCATCGCGACACGCGTACGATCAGTTCATGACACCGTAAAATCTTAAAAGACGTAATTTTTTGCGATATTTAGGCCTACACCCAACGATGACGGTGAGTTTTGCATGCCTGTCCTAAAACGGTATACAAATATATCACATGGTGTAGTGTACAATTGTACACAGCTACGTAGAACATCATCCCCCATAGTCGTGAGAGACAAACTTTCTCGCTTTCACATCTACATGTAGCCAGTGCATGAGCCTGTATTCCCCGACCCCTGGGTGTTTGACATCATTTTATTGTCCGAGAGTTGGGGATTTGACATGGCTAGAAAAAGTTGTCACATTCTCCTGTTAGTCCCATAGTCCCCCATGGTGGAAAACATTGATAAATGCATGCGCATGACAGTGAGGAAGATGAGGGCTGTGATCTTTTTCAGATTCCAGATCATGTAGATGAATGATTCATGATCATTCACTTACAGTATTCTGCAAGCTATGTAAACAATAGTCTTTTGGAGTGAATACTTGCTGACTCTAGAGATAAAAGGACATGAAAAATTAAAGATTACAACATTCAAAGGCATAGTATTGGTGGAGAGAGTGTTGACTTTAATGTTAATACAGGTCGTTAACAACTGCATTTATTGAGGACCAACAGTTTTCTGTAAGGACCTGAAGTTTTGGCTTAGTGCAGGTCCTTATGACCTGAAGCTATTTTCTCTTAATTTCGCACACTGGCCTTGTCATATTATCATAACCATAGATAAAGACAAAAAGGATTTAGATGTTGTTGCTCGTAGTACTATAGAAAATAACAACATTTCGTTTGTTAAAAAGATACAACCACTTACACTTTGGATATAAGTACCATTCATCTAAAACGTCTCATTTTATTTGAACTAATGATCTTCCCTTACATAGTAAGTTCAGATTTTTCCTAACTGAAAGATGTAGATGAAATTAGTGTCCGTAGGAAGAGTAATACTTACTCGTTCCAAAGGATATTCTGATGCACTCTCTCTCCCATTGTCGACTGACTACACCTATGGCATACGTTCCGAAGGAACCTGCTTATATAGCCAATGCACATTTCGAAGGGACGTGTCAACACACGTCAGTGCTATTCCCCTACGGAGTAGAAGGGGAATTCCCTAATGAGTCATATATAGGACAGCTGTGGACGTGTCTCAACACGTTCCCTAGCAGAGCCAAATGATGTATGACTACGTAGTATACGCAGAGCCGTTCATGCATGTTGATACATGCCTATGGAGTTATATATAGGTCAGCTCACTGCACAATAGGCTTACACGTTCCGAAGGGCCATTGCAATGGCTACGCGCGCTGACATGTACTGAAGGGGCTACAGGGAGGAAAATTTCCTCCCTCCTTGTAGCTGTTTTTGAATAAAATGGTGTAAAAATACTTATTTGTCTCAGAAAGGAACTATTCTTTACTACTAACGTCATTGTCGCGAGGTGACATTTAAATAGGCATAAAATTATTAATCATCAACCGGATGTGCATCATGTTGTTTCAGATACCATATAAGTAGATTATATTGGCCGTGAACTAATTATATGAATATAGATTAGTTGATCTTGACTAGACTCATACAGCAATTCATGAAATCGGAAAAGTACATCGGCATAGTCATTTTGTAATGCAGATTATGCCAAGCTTTGGTTAAGCATATTAATAAAGGCTAGCTGATGCGTCTCTTTCTACTATCAAGGTTTATAATCATAAGCACTTACATAAAGATTAGGTATAGTAATGCCCATTTGGTAAGAGTATTTTCCTCAATATTTTGTTAAAATCATAGCGTGCCTCTTTCTAAAAGGTACTGAAAAGAAGTCATTTCAATCGTAAGTCTGATTTTGATGAAAATTCTTAGCGATTTATGGAAAACACGCTTGTATATCACCACTAGTGTAGACAGTAACTGTACTGTCGCAAGAATGTTTTAGACAATGCATATGTACAGCTACGTAGTAAAAGAGAGTGCAGCTGCTTGAACATCTAACAATTTTTAACAAATAGTTATGTACGAAACAACGCTAGACAAGAAAACCAGTGGTCAATTGTTAATGAATTCCTCCAGCCCCACTACCACTTTTGATTGGCAAATACACAAAACATTCCTGAATTTTATGAGATTTACAATTCTTTTATATAGAGATATGTCATACCATGAACTTTTGCAGTACATTTATTGTCATACTGCAATGACGTACCAATGCAGCCATTGATGCATTGGCCTATATATATTTACAAACAGGCGAAGTTCGTGACTCTGCAGCCAATTGCATTGTAACTTATACATATATGCTTAGCACGCATGACTCATATCATAAAGATGTTAAATGTAACGATCGCCTGTACGAGCATTGACCAGCGACAAATTATATAGTAATCAAGAAAATTAAGTAAATTCAACCTGACCCAACTTAGTGTTGGGCGAGCGTTTGTTCCAGTTTTTAACAGTCTTCAGATTTGGGTGTTGTGTTTGATAAGCAGATGAGTATGAATTGTAATGTTGCTTCAATTTGTAAGTCTTCTTTCTACAATCTTCATAGAATTTGGCAAATCAGAAATGTTCTTGGGTTGATACCACTGAAATTTTAGTCAATGCCCATGTTACTTCCAAGCTAGGCTATTGCAAAAGTCTCTTTAGGTATTTATTAGTTTTTGTTTGCTCTTAAAACTACAAAGGTAACCGTTACAAAATGTTGCAGCAAGATTGATTTTAGGGAGTTGAAAGCATAATCACATTACATGAGATTTGATGAAATTGCACTAGTTACCAGTGAGCTACCACATTGTTTTTAAAATTCTTCTAATTGTGTAGAAATTATGTTGTGGTCAGGCTCCACTGAACATTTAGTAACATGTTATTTCCATATTTACCAGCGAGACCAGGTTGAATTTAATGACAAGTGGTGATCGAGCATTTTTTGTTGCTGCACCAGCTCTGTGGAATAATATACCCTATGATATCAAACAATGTCCAAACATTAATGTCTTCAAAACAAAGCTCAAAACTCACTTATTTAGTGAAGCATTTGCAGTGTAATAGAACGCTTTTTTCACACCGTTTAAATATTTTTATTAATGATGAAGCCAAGTGATGCTATTTTTTCAGCCATGAATGCGCTTTTGATCAGATCGCCGTAAAATGCGCAATATAAATGAATGATTCTTATTAATGAAGAGTTATTATAATTAATTATTATTATTAGTATATTTGAGTCTCTTACAGCAATCGGAAGTTCCTACGTCTTACTCTGCAGGCAAGCCTAGTTCAGTCAGCCTGGCTTGTTTCCAAGACTATATATGACCCAACATTAATCATTAGAGTTTTGCAAGTTGCGCAGTTTGCTTAATAATCAACAGTGGGACATTAAACTTAACAAGCCAGCTTTACAGCTGGATATGCTAACATCGAAGGTATGGAAATAAAAGAATTTCATTCATTATCACACGAAGTAGACCAGATCGGCATCTTTCTAATATAGACCTGGACAGATGCACAATCGATATTACCCTGTTCTACGCGACGGGAAGTTTTTTCCTGCACGCGAGTGTCATAGATTGATCTGTCATAATCGATACTTTATATTCTCACAATAAGATGTGATGCGATAAATTTAGTCATCAATGGCATATCCAGCAAAAAGTTGCCAAGTCGCTAAGGCTTTAGGGGTTCCAAATAACTGAACAGGATGTCAGGGCTGTAAAGACCTAATGTCAATGGTCTGCAAACAGTGATACGTCGATTGATTAGCTTTTTCAACATCGTGAATCCAAATGTACGGCTCAATGTGGACATTGAACCTGGCAACAAACCTAAATAAATAAACACTGCATGATCTTTAAAAAAGCTACATAGAAGGCTCAAAATAAAAGTTCATTCGACAAATGATCACAAATTCCCTTCATCACGTAAAAATCCCATTAAATAATCGATCAGAATCGAACCTATATGAGCTAATGAAGACATCATATGTCAGCTAACTGTAGTCAGAGTAGTAAACATACTTGGGGTTCTGGACCACTTCAAGCAATGTAAGCTTTAATTCACAATAATAAGCCACTCAACACCATTTCAGGCGGTTGCAAGGGCCTGGAATCGGGAGAGGGCCTGGCCCTCTCCCTCCCCTGATCCCTAATCCTGTGTTGCGCTACATGTTCTTTCCAATTTAACATCCATCACTAATGGGTTACACAAGTACAGGAAGTCAATGAAAAACACCTGCAGGTTGCCGAAGTTGAGCTCTACAGAACTCTGCAGCTGAAGATTCATGGCAGTGTTTGTAAATCTCATCCACAGAAACTCAGGAAAGAATCATTCACAAAGCCTAGTATGTGTGTGGTAAGGAAGTAACAAAGATATCATTTTTCTGTGTAGAGTGCGGTTACAAAATGAGGTGTCAAAACTATGTTGAATAGAGCAGAATGATCTCGGAAGAAACCAAAGGATATTTCGAAAGGAATACGCCAAGCTGGCGGCAATTGAATTGCCTTTGATGTGTGGTGGCAAACGGGAAATCTTTATAAAGGAGTGCACCTAATTAATCATTCTTAAAGAGAGTCGCCCATGTAGCTATTGGACAACCATTTAGAAGGTGGCAGTAAAGGAGCTACCGACCCATCATTCCCTTCAGGCAGCTAAGAACTACCTGTAGAGCTGGCAGATTGCTGAACGACTGTCTTAAAACTGACCTCCAAGCTTTCTGGATAGTGTACGACCCAAGATCAGCCAGAGACCCATCAAAGAGTTTGTAGACTAAGGGGGGGGGGGGTCAAAAGTTCTTGTTGGCGCTCAGGGTCCACCTTAGTCGTATTATTCCAGGTGGTGCCCAAGATCGCTCAGACCTGTGTTTCGCTACAGGCAAGAGGCACTTGTACAGGCCGATGAGATTGATGAGAACAAGATGGGATCTTCACCACTTTCTGGAGATGTCAGAATAGTTGACACGGAATGGCTTAGGCTGGGAGGAGGAAAGAGGTGGCTCTTACATCCAACTGCCAACCGCTCTCAGAAAGATTAACATAAAAGTAGAAGAAAACTGTTCCCGCTGGATCCTCTCTATGTGGGATCATTGGCCAGTGGCTAGGGCAGTGGACTCACGAACAGAGGATGTTGAGTCCAAGCCCCGGCATGGCTATGGTATTGTGTCCTTGAGCAAGGCACTTCATTCCTCATTGCTTCTCCCCACCCAGGAGTGATGGGTACCTGGTAGGACAGTGGTTTTAATGTGTGCGCTAGATTCTGCTGTACTTATTGGCTGCACATGTTAGCTGTTGTTTGCTCCCCAGGGAGTTGAGTGGTATCATATTAGGTCCTGTGACTAGGAGTAATAATTATAAAGCACCTTGATCACATGTACTTGTGGATATGAGCGCTATATAAAAACCAATTATTATTGTTTTTATTATTATCATGTGACAAGCCATAGGCCATATTTATAACACACCACATGCTCATTCCGTGTCCCGATTCACTAGAATACGTCAGAATGACGTCAGAAGGTATTTTTGAAAAGCGATTTCCCTAGGATGATAGTTTTTACCAAATTTGGAAAAGTGCCCGGTCACATGACCATAGTGTCGTCTGCAGCTTTCAAACAATGGCGGGTGACTAGAACGTGACTGGGTGAGCAACAAGCCTCTCTCCAAAATGATACATTTTCCATTCCAACAGCGTAGGAACTTGAACAGCACATAATCGAAAAAGATTCAAGTGCAACCAAGCATGTTGCTAGGTATGCTTAGAATTTTTTTGGAAGAAAATGGTACTATGTACTTCGGTAACTTGAACCACTGTAGAAATATCGCCAAGTAAACTTATGATGGATTGCTTGGGTGCAAAATATCAAAGCACATTAAAAGCTATAACAAAATACATCATAACCTGGTCTTTATTTAGGCTATAGCACCCGTTTATTACCCCTTGTGGCCGTGCGTTACACATGGTTATACCCCTCGGCCTATGGCCTCGGGGAATATCGATGTGTTTCTGGTAATGCACGGCCCCTTCGAGTAACAGACGGGCGCTATAGCCCTGATGACCAGTTAATAGGCATTTAATGTACCCCACCAAAGACGCGCTGCACTAGGCCTTTGATGTCGGTGATTACCCTCCTCTCCCAGATAGGTAAGGTGGACAGAGAGGGAGGCCTAGCCATAAATTTCTTTGGCTGAGAAAAGGCAATTGTCCTCCACATCAGCGAGCAGCCAATGGAAATGCCAAGGATCAACATGCTGTTTAAAATTCCACTTAACCTGCGGTAAAGATTTCAATTGTCTGCTGTATGACCAAATAGAGCACAAGGAGCACAAACATTTCTGACCTGGATACATACGTTTCAAGCCTGGTTAGCAGTGCCTTGAGATCACTCACAGTTGTACCCGCACCTCATCCACCAGCATTACTGCCGGGTGCAGATCCTTGCTAATCTGAAATGTAGGGGTATCCGGTCATCGTGCCATTATATAAAGTGAGAAAAACCCATTTACATCATCACTGGCTTGGGCATCTCAGCTGCGCCCGCCTACTCTTTCTAAGCGTGATAATCGTTGCGCCTGCACTTCCATATATGCCTTAAAGAGGTTGGCTGATGATGGTTGAGTCTGTGTCATCTGCTTGTCAGCATGCTGCTGACGAGCATGCCTTTTGCGATGTTCAGACCAGGTTGATTTAGCCAATCATCTTGCAGCCGTTCTTTCAACATAATCAGCCAGCTGGCGGTGCTTACAATGACCGATAAATGTACCATGGCACAGTAAAATAAATTACCACAATTCATTTTGATTTGTACACACGACATTAAAATTTTTATAACGTTTTAGTACTGCCTGAAAGCAATAATATAATACCTCTAGATACTTGATGAATTATATCTATTGAAAGTACAATTAGATATTTCAGTATAAATTTCAAAGAAACCATTAAATAACCGTAAAAGTCACATTCTGCAGGTACTACAAATGCCATACGTTTAGGCAGCAAGTTGTGACAAACTGAAGGGGTCATTCTCTGAGAAAACTTAGCGTGAAAATTTCTTTTGTCTTTCTCTTTGGAAAAAATCAATATCCTTTTGTTTCATTAAACAGGTGCATCTAGTGTCTCTACTTTTCATTAAATTATTCTGTATGGCTGAAGACACAATCAGTGGAAAATTTTACAAAAATGCTATCTCCTCTCTCAATCAATCATACTTTTCTAAACCATTTAAAATGGGAATTGAGAATAATAGTGTCCTCAAAAGTACGATTTCAGAATTTAAAAAATAGTCTGTGAATTTGTCTACACATGGGAGACACAGTAGACTTCTCTGAGGAGTTACCGTGTGTACAAATCATGATGAATTACGGGAAATCTTCAGTACTGTGCATGGTCATATAACTTAACATGCCAATAAATAAATGACAACAATCGCAATGTGATTAAAACACGTTTACAGCAGTAGGCCTAACTTTAAGGAGTGTGATAGGTTTGTTTCTCGATATATTTCCTTCATTGAGTTTTTACTTAACTTTTGCTTAGTTTATTGACTAGTATATGAAAGACTTTTGCAAGTGCCTTTGATTAAATACAAGCGGTTAGTAACAGTTACTTAATGTATTTTCAATATCCTGGAATATAAGTCGGTGCTACCAAGAAGACAAACCATAATATGTTTTCAATGGCGTTCAACATTGAGATATGCTGTGTGTGACATGTTTACAAACTCACAAAGATAACTTAGATTTATGACATACATCAAAATGAATATTAGGGCTGAAATATTTATAATCAACGTCAATGAAATATCTCATGCATTAGTTTGGTGATAAATAAAGACAATTAATTCATAAACGATATATTGGCAACATTTAGAAATTTCGTTACGAATTTTTATTTATATGAAGCTCTGTAATATTTTGTACTTACGTCTTTCATCTTCGCTGATACACAACCAAGACCAAACGCATGCACAAAATACCGATATTGCACTGAAACACCAACATTGATCTATTTTGTGGTCAAAGAAGATTTTAAAAATATGAAAATACAATCGCAATGCATAAATTTTCCTGCTACTTCTATGTAAATGTATCTTTGTATTTGCTTTTTGGTGCATGTCACGCCTTTGTCTTTGTCAACTACATTTGAACGTATGTATGTATGTATGTATGTATGTATGTATGTATGTATGTATGTATGTATGTATGTATGTATGTATGTATGTATGTATGTATGTATGCATGTATGTATGTATGTATGTATGTATGTATATATGTATGTATGTATGTATGCATGTATGTATGTATGTATGTATGTATGTATGTATGTATGTATGTATGTATGTATGTATGTATGTATGTGTGTGTGTGTGTGTGTGTGTGTGTATGTATGTATGTATGTATGTATGTATGTCTGTATGTATGTATGTGTGTGCGTGTGTGTATGTACGTTTGCCCTCTGAGTGTCACTCGATTTTTATTGTCAGTTTTGGAAGCGTAATCGTGAAGCAATCATTCAGGAATGTTTGAGCAAAAGTTTAAATCTTTCACTTTTGAGGTGCAAAGTACCTTAAATATCATGTTTGCCACTTGCCTTCAGTGCTTTGGCTTCCTCCTCTAGTTGCGCTGGTTTGTTGCGTGACATCAGCTTTAGAAGATACACTTTCTGTGCTTTCCTTACCAGTTCTGGACGTCTTTGTTTCACATTGTGTTGCTATGGTAGTTACTGTTGGATTTTCATATTTATGTTGGCTCAGCTCATTCTCATGATCTGTCCAACAAAGTATAAAGCAAACTCGGTAAAATCGTATAATCAATAGATCAAAAAGTTGATATCATGGATTCATCGAGTTGATACCTTAAACGAAATGCCGATATTGCACTGAAACACCAACATTGATATATTTTTATGGTCAAAGAAGATTTTAAAATATGAAAATAAAATCGCAATGCATATATTTCCTGCTACTCGTATGTAAATGTATCTTGGTATTGGTTTTGGTGCACGTGTCGTCTTTGTCTTTGTCAACTACATTTGAAAGTATGTATGTAGTTAGGTTAGGTTAGGTTAGGTTAAGTTAGGTTAGGTTAGATTAGGTTAGGTTAGGTTAGGTTAGGTTAGGTTAGGTTAGGTTAGGTTAGGTTAAGGTAGGGTAGGGTAGGGTAGGGTAGGGTATTGTAGGGTAGGGTAGGTTAGGTTAGGTTAGGTTAGGTAGGTAGGTAGGTTAGGTAGGTAGGTAGGTAGGTAGGTAGGTGTGTGTATGTTCTTTTGCCCTCTGAGTGTCACTCGATTTTTATTGTCTGTTTCGGAAGAGAAATCGTGAAAGTATCATTCAGGAAAGTTTAAGCAAAAGTTTAAATCTTTCACTTTCGAGGCGCAAAGTACCTTAGATATCATGTGTGCCACTTGCCTTCTGTGCTTTGGCTTCCTCCTCTAGTTGTGATGTTTGTCGCGTGACATCAGCTTTAGAAGTTACACTTTCTGTGCTTTCCTTACAAGTTCTGGACGTCTTTGTTTCACTTTGTGTTGCTTTGGTAGTTACTGTTGGATTTTCATATTTATGTTGGCTCAGCTCATTCTCATGATCTGTCCAACAAAGTTTAAAGCAAACTCGGTAAAAACGTATAATCAATAGATCAAAAATTTGATAATGGATTCATCGAGTTGATACCTTAAACGAAATGCCGATATTGCACTGAAACACCAACATAGATCTATTTTTGTTGTCAAAGAAGATTTTAAAAATATGAAAATAAAATCGCAATGCATATATTTCCTGCTACTCCTATGTAAATGTATCTTTGTATTTGCTTGTTGGTGCATGTGTCATCATTGTCTTTTCAACTACATTTGAACGTGTGTATGTATGTATGTATGTATGTATGTATGTATGTATGTTGTATGTGCGTGTGTGTATGTTCGTTTGTCCTGTGAATGTTACTTGATTTTTATTGTCATTTTTGGAAGGGAAATCGTGAAAGTATCATTCAGGAAAGTTTGAGCAAAAGTTTAAATCTTTCACTTTCGAGGCGCAAAGTACCGTAGATATCATGTGTGTCACTTGCCTTCAGTGCTTTGGCTTTCTCCTCTAGGTGCGCTGGTTTGTTGCGTGACATCAGCTTTAGAAGATACACTTTCTGTGCTTTCCTTACCAGTTCTAAACGTCTTTGTTTCACTTTGTGTTGCTGCAGTAGTTACTGTTGGATTTTCATATTTATGTCCGCTCAGCTCATTCTCATGATCTGTCAACCAAAAGTATAAAGCTAACTCGGTAAACGTATAATCAATAGATCAAAAGTTGATATCATGGATTCATCGAGTTGTTACCTTAAACGTTTTCCAACTTCCTATTTAACGGAAAAATTTTCAAATATTTGCCTGAAAGGAAATATTTTTATGTGACTGGTAAACGTGATGAAATTAAAACATATTAGACACTCAATTGACTTTAAATTCAAAATATATATTTTAGCTCACATGTTCACACTCGTAAGCTGATGTCGTAGCGAAGGGATTCAAGTCAGATATGGTAGTGAAGTACCATATGCCCATTGTATTTGTTTATTGTGGTTTGCGCATTAATGAAGTTATGAAATATCATATTTTTCACATAATGGTTTCCTGAAGAGAGTAATGACATTGTCGACATATGTCAAGAAATACTGCACAAAATTTCATGAAACTTTTCAAAGATGGCGATCTCCTACCATTATGATGGTACAGTGTGTTGCATGTCAATTATCTACTCATTTGCATATTTAATGAACTTTTGTAATTACCGTTTTAACTCCGAAATTCTTACACAAAATTTGATGATACCTGCTACGAATATTGGTCTTATAGATATCTACCTGTACTGAAAGTATTGGGCAGTGTTGTAGATTGATGGATGGCAAAGATTGATTGTGATTTCAGAAGATGTTTATTTCAGACCATTCCAAGTTACATGTCAGCCATACTGGTCAAGGTGCATATGTAGGTCAAGCAGCGACCTAGAAGATCTATTCATATCACGAACTCATTTGCATATTACATAACTATTCTACATCCTTCTCCTTTAGAAAATGGCCTGTACTGCTAATACTTTGGGTAATGTCTGGTAGTGCTAAGAGCTTGCAGTATTCTGAAAATCAATCATTGTTCACTGTTCTGAAATCACAATTTTTTTTAAAATTCTGCTCATTATATCAAATCGAAACTTCACAAAAATTTAAAAATAATTTTAAAAGGTCAGGGGTGGACTACCCTTCCCTTTGGCTAAGAAACCGAGGATTATTCTGCCTCTGTCATGTGGTTTCAAGCCAAATAAATAGCTCATTTGCATATTTAATGACGTTTTCAATCAGTCATATTACTACGAAATAAGTGCACCAAATTTGATGAAATCTGCTGCAGATACTGATCCAACAGATATTTGTTTGCTTTGAGAAACATTTTGTAGTGTCAAGTTAATTAAGGAGTCATTTGCATATTTAATGAACTTCGTAATTGGTGATATAACTCTGAAATTATGGCACCGAATTTAGTGAAACCTACTAGAGATATTGATCTGACAAAAATTCAATTATCGGATGAAGCAGTTAGCAGTGTCAAGTTGATTAGGGGTTCATTTGCTTATGTAATGAATTTTGCAATTAGTGATATTACTCCGAAATTACAGCATTAATTTTGATAAAACGTGCTACAGATGTTGAGCTCATAGATATCTTTTTCCAATGAAGCATTAAGCATTGGCAAATTAATAAACAGCTAATATACACATTAAATGGGGGTTTGTAAGTAGTGATTTAACTCCGAGAGTACAGTGCTACAGTTGATGAAAGCTGCTACATAAAATGATCTGACGGATATCTGATAGTTCTCTGAAGCGTACTACAAGGTAACTAACCTAATATATATCGCGTTAGAATATTCAGCTCACATCTGGTTTCTAACATGACTTAAAAACAGTAATTTGACATTTTCACCAAATCACAACTATTTCAGTCCTATTGAAGTCATATTAATATACCCAGCTAACAATGGGTTTCTAGACACATAACAATTTTAAGTAGTAATGTCATCAATTATGTTGCAGTTTCTGCATTGTTCTTTTTCTTTTTGTGTTTTCATTACAATGGTGTTATTAGCATTTGAATTTTTGATTGTCACTCACCTCCATTACTTCGGGTTCCTGTTGGGATCACGTCAGTTTGTGTTCCTGTTGTAATTTAATGTAAACAATATGGTTTCAATGTTAGCTTTTGTGTGTAACACATACGCGCTATCGTCGTTCTGCCGTCTGTTAACCTTTCTGTCTGTATGCATAAGTTACATCGCAAGAATGGCTTTTTGACTGAACTGTGGTGTATAGATTTCCTTTTTGAATGACACAAAAGTATTAGTTTTTGATGGCGTAACTTGCAAAATTATACGAATTTGCTTAATGATTTGTTTTAGAAATATCATTTAGAACTGTACATTGAATAAACTACAATGTAACATTATTTTAAGTAGTGAAGTAGTTTAACTAATTAGGGATATACATATATAAAAAACAAACCGTGCTATAAGTACTTTAAATATACTGTTATATGGCATGAAT
Source organism: Ptychodera flava (assembly GCF_041260155.1). Classification (NCBI taxonomy): domain Eukaryota; kingdom Metazoa; phylum Hemichordata; class Enteropneusta; family Ptychoderidae; genus Ptychodera; species Ptychodera flava. Next base: position 23,526,252 of record NC_091949.1, on the reverse strand, counting down.
ACCAGCCATTGATCCCAAATCGAGAGAAGAGGCTTTACCAAAATAGATGAAATCCATTAAGTAAATATAGCAATGAAAGACATTTTGCATTTTCACGTAAGCTAGTTGCTTATTTGCATGGTTTACGAATTTACGAACTTTAATCATAGGCGATATAAATCTTCATTTGCCTGAGGAAATTCGTCCACAAGTGCCAACGTTAATGAAATTTGCTAAGGATATAGATTATAAAATGATACAACTGTATTGACACCATTTAATATTTTCACGTCAGTAATCAGTTATTGTCATATTTAATCGACTTTCAAACCTAGGTAAAATAACAGGAGGAACTCCCCCTAAAATGTTAAGAAAGTAGATTTATGACATAATAATATAATGAGAGCTAAAGCAAATATAGCAGCAAGCAGCAATACCAGGGCCTAAGTGTATAAAAGAAAGTAAACGTCGTCATAGAGGTCAAAGGTCATCTTGTCACATATCGTTTTAGCAAAGAACGTTTTTCCCATGTACCCCTGTCAACAAAAATTCAGAACTCTTGCTAGATTGGCTAGCTTAAACTTAGATATGTGCATAAGCAAATCAAAACGTGTGTTGGTTCAGGAGTCTGAAGAAGAAGATTTCTAAATATTAAATTTGGATATTCGCAAAATCCAAAATTGCGGCCAAACCACATGACCGATCGAAATTCCTTTCGCAAACTTGAAAGCTCTTTAACTTAGGGTGATATGACTAAACTTTCCGTTTCAACCGGTGTGTTGCTTCTGGAGAAGAAGATTTTCGAAGATTAAATAACTAGTTTTTTTTAAAAGTCATGTATGACGGCCAAAACATGTGACCAGTCCAAATGCATTAAGCATACTTAAACGAGACAACACTAAAGATGATGTGACGAAAATGTCAGTTCAATCGGTGTGTTTCCTTTGGAGAGCAAGGTTTTGGAAGAGTAAAATGATATTTTTCGAATATCCAATATGACAGCCAAACCATGTGACCGATCGAAATGCCTTTCGCAAAATTGAAAGCGATCACACTAAGGATGATATGACTAAATTTTCAGTTCAATCGGTGATTCGTTTCTTGAGAAGGATATTTTTGAAGATCAAATTGATATTTTTAGAAAATCCAATTATTCTTCTTCTTCTTCTCTTCTTCTTCTTCTTCTTCTTCTTCTTCTTATTATTATTATTATTATTATTATTACAAGTTTAGGGGCTATAAGTATTATATAGAAATCTAATAACACTTTATTGAATCTCTCGGAATTCTGAATAAGAGGTATTGTTTATTTTAATTTTGTCAATAGGGGTGACTTCTAGTTGCCGTACGTATATTCTCTCCGCCCAGTTAGGTGTTCCTTTCGACATCACTTACTTGCAAAAACCGACAGTCGCTGTGTCTGACAGCGCGTGCTCACAGCTGCTGAGCCGCACAGCGTAGCCTTCGAATGCAGGCCCATCGTGGCAGTCGTTGGCATGCACAAAACAAGGCACAGCAACTGTGGAGAGTCTATGCCAGTTTAATTGGCCTTGTAAACGTATCTTCAGCGTGGCATTTGTAGTTGTGGCGAAAACAATAAACCCGCTCCCTATGCTGACGTTGTTGGTTTATTGTGTTCATGTGCATTAAATGTAAGCAATCATGGAAGTTTTGGGATGGAAATAGAGCAAAGGCATGAGTTTCCGCGAGATATGTGCTACAAATATAACTTTACGCATGCGCACTCTTTTGCTAGTGTAGTCTGCCAATATGAGCATGCACAAGTGAGTGAATGTGTAGTCTGTACATACACTACGTCTTGTGCTATAATCATGTCGATCAGCTTTGCATGTTAACAGAAACTGGAATTACTGCAGATAAGACTTTTCAGGACATCACATGCGAGTCTCTAAGGTAACAAGTAGGACGTTTAGGAAATCCTTTCAGAAAGTTCACACCGCCTGTGGCAATTTTGTGGAGTATGAGCTTATAGTTATACGTACCTGTAGCGTACACAGTATTTCTACTGTACAGTATACATATTGCCGGATAATATGCGATTGAATTTTGCGTTTCACGTCGTACAATCATTAAGATGGAAATACCGCCCTTCTCCAAACTTTGAAAAAAACAGGATGACAGATTTGGAATGCTAACTCTTGTATATCAAGAATGACGTAATTTAATGAGAAGACATTTGTATTCGAGCACGGCTACAGTTTTTGATTCGAGAACTCTCATCATGGACCGTGGTTGTATTCAACAATCGAGAGGGCTTGGGTGAGTATAAGCGAATCCACAGGCTTTTGGCGAACCAATAAATGTGTTTTTCACCAAGCTGAAAGGTTGAAAGATCCGTCCGTCACTTTGGGACCCGGACGAGGTAGATAAATGCAGTCGAACCCAGCTGGGCACATAATGTGACTTTGTTCTGGAAATTACGAAGACAACCGGCCGTGCGGTGGAACTTTGCAACAAAGTTTCAAGTACTCGAATGACAGGCACAGGAAACGATGGCCAATAAAAACGCATTCTCGTTGCATTTTGATAATAATGTATCAATCACAATGACACAGAAATTATGCCTCCTCCCGGCAGAAGGGCCATGGCCAATTTTTAGCCCTGCTACAGTATGTCTCAGTGCTGAAAAGGCCATTTTGTTGTCAGGTTGTCATGGCGACTTTTAAAATTTGCATACAACTCTGAGAGTGAAACGGGTTGTTAATAGGTCACAAAACTTTTGAGTCCCACTGTTGTCCATTATACCTGTTTCCTTGGGTATTAAAGGTGTGCAAGTATACACATCAAAAGACTAGAAAATTCACTTCATGGGCAGAATCTCGTAAAATAGCCTTTTCTTGTCTGGTTAACGAAAAAAGATACCCCTGATCTAAAATATGCATGGTTTTAAATAAAAAAAAACTGTAGTTACCTAAATGGTTACCATGGCAACATGAAACAAAAATGAACATGGAGTTCATGCTGTGATAAATACACTTAGGAGAGCATTTGCATAGTAATTGGGATTACTGGAATTTGGAAAAATTTTGAAATTTTAAAATGCAAATAGTTTACTATGGAAACACAGGGCAGTAAAATTGGATATCATGTTTTGTCTTTAAACCTTTGGTATAATATTTCTGTTCATTAGTGGATTTTTACACTGGATATTTGGTCTTTCCAACCCAAAATATCCCTTTGATATAACATATTCTGTTGGTTACTGGATTTCAGGTAGAATCTGTGAAAAACTGGTAATTTTTACTCCTGAATGGTTACCATGGAAACATCTCACATTAAAATGAGTGTGATTTTTTTGGTGTGCTAACAAGAAAAACCCTTATTATCAATTTTTTACATCAATTAATAGTTCTTTAATAGGAAAAAGGGGAAAAGTAACATTTTCAATCCCAAAATAGTTACCATGGCAACTCGAAACATTAAGATAAGTCTGGTTTTTGTGTTCTCTGACCCGAACTCCCCCACTAGGTAATTTTCATATCAATCAAAGTAACTTTTCATGGGATATTAGAAAAACTGAAATTTTCAACCCCTAAAATGGTTACCATGGAAACATGGGGCAGTGAAATCGATATCATATTTGGTCTTTTCGACCCAAAATACCCTTATGGTGAAATTTTCACGGAAATTGAACCTATTATTATTCGCGTTATTATTTCTATATGATACTTATATTAATTATTCACTGCATAAAAACCCTATAATACTTACTGTATTAACATGGATTATTGCCTGTATTTTAGCTGAAGAGTGCATATACAGATGAATACAGTCAAAAATCCATTTTTTGTATTCAGCAAGCCTGTATTCATGTGGATTCATGTGAATTCACGTGTATTACACTATAATACAGGCAACTCATTAATGTGAATTTATCTGAATTATTGGGTTTTCATGCAGTGATACTTATATTAATTATTATTGTTATTATTATTATTGTAATTAATATTATTACAAGTTTAGGGGCATTCAGTATTATGTAGAAATCTAATAACAGTTTATTGAAGCTGTGGGAATTCTGAAAAAGAGGTGTTGTTTATTTTAATTTTGTCAATAGGGGTGACTTCTAATTGGCGTACGTGCAGCGCAGAATTATGCATCATGCTGTACGGAGAGAGTTCGGAAAAGTGACACTAAGCAGTTTAAGCGATACCAGCAGGCCTAGACTTTTAACTTTTTTCTGAACTTTAGTGATACACGTTCAATCAGTTCAATTTAATTTTGTTTAAGTTTTTTTCCATTAAACTCACCACTATGAAAAAGATTTCCAATATAAATTAACAATCTCTCTCTCTCTCTCTCTCTCTCTCTCTCTCTCTCTCTCTCTCTCTCTCTCTCTTTCTCTCTCTCTCTCTCACTGCAGTACACTCTCTCTGCAGTAAAATTGCTTTGCTGCGACACCGAACGAATATTTTCCATACATTAGGGTAACATCAAAAGTTCATTACATAAATCTAACTTAAGTTCGGTCTTAGACCCCAGCCCCCCCCCCTCTAACTTAACTGACCTAAAATTGAAAAACATTTCTGACACGTGTCCTGTACTAATTCTTTCATAAACGTACCAATGTACCATTGAATTAAAAATTTACAAAAATAGGCCTACTCTTATTGCAACCCAACAGAACACAACAAAAACAACAAAAAGCAGTCTTGAATTATAAAATTTGCTAAAAAGAAGTAAAATCGTTTATGACTGCACAGAAACTTATTTGGCCACCCCCCACCCCAAACTTAAGCAATTAGGCCCTAAGTTTTTTTGTAAACATCGATCTTTTTACGTCTTCCCTTAGTAGTACTGTATATATACGGTAGGCCTACTGAGACTCGCGCGACCAGCCTAGAGTTGGAAAGAAGAATTTCTGGCGCATTTTTCTGGCATTCAACACCTAAAACTTCTCGCAAACATATCCCCCACATGTTTGGATTCATTCTGATGTAAAATTTAAAACTTATTCAGACTTACCTCGTAAGCGTCATATTGGCATTGCAGAATAAACATTTTTCTGCATTTCGCATGTTTCGCCCTGCCAGTGTAATCTGGCAGAGACCCTGTGATTCGCGTTCTTCCCTGTTGGAACACGCGCGCGCCCTTCAGACAGGCGATGCAAATCGCAGGGTCTGGACGTACTCGCAAGCGACCGGTTTAATTTCTGACTGATCCGGGTACTTTATAGAACTCCACACATCCGTTAATAAAAAAATCACAAATAAAAATAAAATGAAAAATAAAAACATACCGCGCATATAGGTCTACCAGCTAGTATATATTCTCTCCGCCCAGTTAGATAGGTGTTTCTTTTGACGTCACTATCCTTATGAATATTCATATACTTGCAAAAACCGACAGTCGCTCTGTCTGGCAGCGCGTGCTCACATGCACAGCGTAGCCTTCGAATGCTGGCCCATCGTGGGCGCGCACAAAACAAGGCACAGCGACTGTGGAGAGTCTATGCCAGTGCAGCTGCCAATATGAGCATGCGCAATTGAGTCTACGTGCGCGTGAACGTGTAGAACTTCTTCGTCTCGTGCGTGTCGTTGAGCTTTAAAATGATGTGCATGTTGACAGAAACTGGAATTACTGCAGAGAATACTTTTCAGGACAACACATGTGAGTCTCTAAGGTAACAAGTAGGACGTTTAGGAAATCCTTTCAGAAAGTTCACGCCGCCTGTGGCCATTTTGTGGAGTATAAGCTTATACGTACCTGGAGCGTATACAGTATTTCTACTGTACATATCCCAATATAATATTGCATAAAATTTTGAATTTCACATCGTTCAATCATTCAGATGAATATGTCGCCCTTCTCCAAACTTTGAAAAAACAGGGTGACAGACTTTGGAATGCTAACTCTTGTATAACAATGACGTAATTTAATGAGAAGACATTTGTATTCGAGCACGGCTACAGTTTTTGATTCGAGAACTTTCATCATGGCGGATTCACTGAAACAGCAATCTAGGGGTGAGTCGAACTTTTTCCTATCTCCATGTAGCACTTGTGCAAAAAATAAGCGAATCCACAGTCCTTTGGCGAATCAGTTAATGCGTTTTTCACTTAGCTGAAAGTGGAAAAAATAATTATTTTTCTCCCATGTCAATAGTTTGATATGACTATAGCCTTTACAATAATACTGGCTATTCCATTTTCAGGGCTCCCATAGAGAGCTAAGCGCGAGCATGTGAACACCCTACATGAGCAAAAATAAAATCATTGGGCTGAGCGTGAAAACGCCCTACATGAGCAAAAAAAAGTTGCATCGTGGGTATTTTCAAGATGGCAGCCACCATGACAGCCTGCACTGAAATCTCTGGTGAGTACATATTTTTGTCGATTCTACCATTGAGAAGCATTATTTTTGGAAAAATAAAAACAACAGAGTATGCAGCAGTGTTTCAAGTGTCTAAGCACATAGTTCATTACATAGCAGAAACTCAAACTACAAAGATTACTTCAACACAAAATCGCTTCGTGGGTGATTAACTGCTACATCTTCACAGTGTGCTGTAAACTGTGTACAAGACACTGAAGCAATAGATGTGCATGTTCGGAATATTTTGGGAGGTCTTAAAACAGGTTTTGTCCTCCACTAGCCAGCTCAAATAACTCAAGTCCACTGAAGACCATTCAAATTATGTACAAAGGATGTGCTTATACTTTTATTCACGGTTAATACCAATCCTTTCTGTAAATTGCGAACAATGATCATATTTCTGTGGTTCAAAAACTCCTAAACTTTTCCTTCATCTACAACAGCATGCAACTCTACATACCTTGCTGTACGGATGGTCATGGGTTAACTTGTCAGAGGAAGATCATAGCATTGAGAATGTCACTCAAATCCAGATGACAACAATAACAATGAAACTGTAGCAGCTGATGAAATGAATGGTACTGATGAAAATGAAGGGATTCTATCATTCAAGTAAAAACAATCATATATCTAAATTCCTTAAGAAAAGGCAGTTTTGTAGATTGTTCTACAAGTTTTTCACTTGATAAGGCATGTAGACTCATCTGTTATTCTATAGATAGAAAAGCAGAATAATAGGCAGGAAAGAAATCTGTTGGCTTTTCTGTTAGCTGTATCTATTCCAGTAGAGTAAAAGCCAACATGGTCTTGTTTTGTATTCTGCAGCACCACATTCTGCTTCAGTCAGTGAGTTTTATTGACATATTTATAGAGATATGTTCTTTCAAGAAAAGGGCTACACTTGCTGTTTCATACAGTTCTATTTGATCCTGAATCTGTTCGTCCCAGTAATTTTCTTGTAAAAGTAACACTTGTGGTTTTGGTCTCTATATTATTATTTTCTGTTTATTTCATATTATTTAGTTTCAATAATATGATATCATTTACTTTGCAAGCAGTAAATATATTTGAATAAATAAGTGAAAAATAAATCTTTTCGATAAAATATTATTAGTTTCTGGTATTTCATAAAATGTATGAGTGCTGGTGAATTGAAGGGAATGTTACTATTTTTGACATTACTTTAATTTCATCCTATATGTACCTAGTCTAGTATCATCTTTGGATTTCTTGACGTTACCCAAGTTTAGTTTTGCACTATTGCTTCCAACCTGGTACTGGATTACCAACCATAGACATTATGCAACTGGCTTACCCTGGAAGTCAATAAGAGAATATAGGATAATAGTGAAGGCAGGGATACCAATGACTAATTATGTTTGTCAGAGTTACACCTCACTGATCAAATCATTACTGGTATGTACAATGAGTAGAAACACATTAACTTTTGTTGACTTCCATGGCAAGTCCTCTTGCATTCTCCTCAGTATGCTTTCACTGGTATTAGGTTGTGAACTAAAATGCAAAATGCTAGATCTGTTTGACAACATAAAAAAGACTGAGGACATACTTGATTAATGTGTTACACACTGTCCACAAATATGATTTTATTCTCAAGTTTTGCAAGTTTTGCCATTTTGATCAGTGCCTAAAACTATCTGTGCCAATAAGCCAGGGTCTTCAACTACTAATATAGCATACATGCAATTAGTAGAAAACAAAAACTGTACTGATTCATCAATTATTCCAAAATAATAAATGAATGTGACAAGTCAAGCACTGTATCTTCTTACATGTAAAATGCATGTGCTGAAAGCTAGCAACACTGGGCCATACTGGCTGTTCTGATGGTGTAATTATCCTCTGACCTTAAATTTTTCCCAACTTTTTCCAATTCTAATCAACAAATTAAATTTCCCATTGAGATTGTGGTAATGTCCATGACTCTGTGTCAAACTTCCCCCCTGTTTGCTGCCTAATCTAAGTGAGACATCCCAAGTGGTTTGTGTCTTGCTCATCTGTTTTTCTCTCAAACAAGAGGTTCTGGAAAACAAAAGAGAAGATGTCATGAGTTACAAAATGTTTTAATTTTGATGATATATGTCAAGTTCAGCTGTAGATTGTTGTGAAATTACTGAGTACAAATTTGATTAGTCTCTGCTAACAAGACAGTTACATCACAACTTCTAGCCCTGGTTACCTCTACTTTAATTAAACATTGGAACCTCTTAGAAAAATACAGGAGAAGAGGGGTAAAAGAGAAAATGTCAAAGATTATGACAGGCTAATCCAGATCACAAACTTCATACAGTACGTCATAAAAGATAATCATTTACTTTTGATTTAAAAGTCGACAAGTTCGACTGTTTCGAAAAGATGGGCAATGGAATTCCAAATATTCACAACATCAAAGCTGATGATCTCTGACCTGTAGCTGTTCTTAATATTGGTGGGTGAAGGTTACCACCATCAGCACAATGATATTTTTCTCTATATAGTGTTCACTGCCTTTTAATGTTTCTCTAATTCTCTGCTAAATAGTAAATGTCACACAAACATGCACGTGATGCATGAAAAATAGATAGCACACATTTTGAAGACTTTTTTCAATAATCCTTATCTTGAATGAAAAGTGACATATTTTAAATTATCTTAATGTATATGCAGGACACAATCTGACTCAACATTATGCATTCAAGTGTCTATGCACATAGTTCATTAGATCTCAGATGCTCAAACTGTTAAAATTACTTCAGCACTAAAATTCGAAGTAGGAGAATGACTGTAGCTGTAAACTTCCAACACATTTGAGCTTTAGAGTGTACAAGAGACTACATGCATCGCTTGTCTGCTATGCAGTGTGTAAGAGAGTTCTTGCAGTGCTTCAGAGCATTGGTAGCTCCCTGTTCAGAGACTATGCAATTGTGTTATCCTAAACCCACTAGCGATTTTGTGTTGAAGTAATCTTTGTGGTTTGAACCTGCTATGTAATGAACTATGTGAATAGACACTTGAAACACTGTGCATACTCTGATGTTTTATTTTTCCCAAATAATGCTTCTCAATGGTAGAATCGACCAAAATATGTACTCACCAGAGCTTTCAGTGCAGGCTGTCATGGCGGCTGCCATCTTGAAAATACCCACAATGCAACATGTTTTTTGCTCATATAGGGCGTTTTCACGCTCAGCCTAATGTTCTCTTCTCTCATGCAGGGCGTTTTCACGCTCAGCCCAATTTTTTTTGCTCATATAGGGTGTTCACATGCTCGGCTTAGCTCTCTTTGGGAGCCCTAATTTTGCTATGGGTTAAAATCTTATTCCCCAGGTTGATAGACATGTGTAGAGATTTTTATAGAAACTACTCCATAACTATTTACATTTCTTTATCACTTTTGCGGTTTTGCGGTTTCCTGTTTTTTATTAGCCGATTGGCCGGCACACGCAAAAATGACTAGTCTTTGCGGTTTTCTATAATGTGAGTTGGCACACGCCAAAACGATTAGTCTATTGCGCTCGTACTTCTGGGCACGTTTAGTCTCACTGTTTACCTCCGGTTAATTAGCAACCGCAGTGTTATGGTTCTACTCCGGAATAAAAGGATGCGATGCGTTCTACAGAATAAGTACGCCCAAGAGATCACGTGATTGCGGTACAAACAAACCCACATATGCACTAACGCGTGTGCAAATACACGTTCGTCTATGAGTATTTACACACGTGAGTTTGTTTGTACCATGGTCCGTTCGAATTCCGGGTTTGACCTATTGACAGCCGATTCTTTATATTTAGGGTAAATCGTTGCAATAAGCGTTTCCTACGACGTTCGCACAAGTGAGAAATAGGGCAAAATTCATTGAGAGTTGGTGGTTAGTTTAATTTTATTTAGAGCCCTATACTATGTCAAGTAGGGCAGTATTAAACATGAAACATTTAACTTGTAATATTTCCCCTTGTCTTAGCCTGCTCGGTTTTAAAAAGTGTTTAAAGGTACACAGGCACCATGTTCAAATTTAGCCGTTGCTACCATGGAAAGGGGAGATCTAGCTAATCATAGAGTTTATGGGGTCACGCCAGGTCACACAAAAATAAGGCACCACCACATGGTCATAATGTTACTTTAGTTAAACAATCAGAAATATTTTGTCTTCATTATTCTTCCTGAAATGACGCAAAGAAATAAAAATGATTTTTTAAAATGAATATTAATATGTCAACATTATAAATCCATAAAATAAATACGTACCAGTGAATCATGTTTTAAATAACAGAACTAGCTACTGTTACTGCTTGTGATAAATAATGGTACATTGGGTGCTAAGGGAAATTGGTTCATAAAATTAATTTGAGATACTAGTAGAATTAATCTTAACACAAAGTTAATTTGAAGGCATAAACTTAATTCAATGAATGGATAATAAGTTAGTACTGTACTATATAACACTTATTTGGGATGACTGCATGAAACAAAATTAAAAATGCTTGAAAAATATTATACAATTAATTTGAAGGCATAAACTTAATTCAATGAATGCAAAATAAGTTTCTATGTACACTAATACACCGCACAATGAAGCAGTTGAATCAGTCGGCACAGCATTAAATCAGGAAAGATAATTAAATGATAGCATAATCAAACAACCAACAAGAAAATTCATGATAGCTATGCTGAAAATGATCTCGAAAAAACAACACTTTCAAGTCAACAGTGAATTTTACCGTCAGGTATTTGGGTGCGGTACGGGATCTCCAGTTTTACCAGAAATTCCCGACATTACATTTCACAAGACAAAATGAGAATAATTCAGCAACACACTGAACAAATATCGCTCTGACTGTGATTCAGAGACGATTTATGATTCTCATTGGAACTCACCACGAGCTCAATGAAATCATATCAAACATAAACAGATGCATCATACTTTCAAATTTTCGAAAGCTCTTCTCAAGAAATCACATCGTTAGACCTCATTATCTGTAAAGATCAGCGGTGCAACAAAGAGAACATTCTCGACTTCAGAACACAAACAAAACTAACAGATACATTGCAGTTCATGAAATTAAACGGCAACATTCAAGGGCCTTGTTAAACGCGAAACATTACGATGTATTAGAACAATCATGCAACAACAAGACAATACAAAATACAAGATATTTTCGAGATAAAAGTAATGAAATTATTCTAAATCTTGTTTAATTATTACTGACTTTGGACAACCGGATGACATTTAAATGTTATTAAACTTTAATTAAATTACTTTCAAAACGTTGGAATCGTAAACAGTAAAAGGGAATTAAAACATTTTCAGGTCCCGTATATGCAGATCAAAAACTCCGAGTACCCCTCTACAATCTCCGCCAAATTTTCTAATGCAACCCAAATTCCTCTGCTCTCACCGTTATTTGTGAGCTTAGCCTAATCACATACAAAAGAAATGGAAATATAAACGTTATGATGATGCCAAACTTCACAAAACCTACAACTGTCCGATCTCCGATTCAAATGAGCATACAGAAATACAGCCTGAACGAACAGTACACATTCTAGCTTCGTACTTGAACAAACTGAACTTCAGTGGAACAACTTGATTGGTAGCACCTACAATCATTCAATCAGTGCACATATTTCACCGACCGAAAATGAATGTGGATCTTTTTTATGTTTGCACTTAATAGTAATTGGTGATAATTTCTCAAAACATCTTTACAAAATAATGTTGGCGTTCAAATCATTTACCATATATGTTAAAATCAAAATGTTATGTTGGTATTCTTGAGTAACATTAAAAAGTCTCCTTATGCTGTGAATGGCCATATTATACTCCGAACAAAAGGCATATTCGAAGAATCAGCCTCTGACCTATAAAAGCTAGACATCGGTATTGGATAATATCGTAAACAAGAAGAGGTGTTCATATGTTTTGAAACATACATTCAACAAAAAAGTAATCATTTTCAGAACTAATTTTAGCTGCTTGTTCGCCATGTTCTATGCACTTTTTCACATCATAATGCTTGTGGTTGCATTGATACTTTAGTTAATTTTTTTAAAATACCATTATTCAAAAGAGGAAATATTTATTTAAACAGAAATATGAAAATATTTCAGTAAAATCACTTTAAATATCACTTTTGATATAAATTTTGTGTTTTACATGCAAATACCATTACCAAATACCATATATCACTCGATAGTGTAAAAGTATGTTTAGAATAGTTAACAATGAATATTCTAATTTTATATCTCATTTCTGCAAAGTGCTTAACAGTGTAAATTATGCATATTAAGGGGCACGACTTTCTAGATAGCTCAACATTGTCAATTTTCTTCAAGTAGATATAATTAGCTTCCAAATGAAGTATCATGTGGCTGTATGATAGGGGTTTATGTGTTAAAGTTTTTAAAATATTGTTATTCTAAAGGGAAAAATATTTTTTCTATATAAATATGAAAATATTTCAGTCAAATCAATTACAATATCTCTTTGGATAACCATTTTGTATTTTACAAGCAACTACCTTTCATTTGGTATATCACTAGATAGTTTAAACGTATGTTTGGAAAAGTTAACTATACATTTATTATACTATAAAGCATTTATGCCAATTGGGTATGCGTGTTGATTATGTAAATTAGGAGGTTATGGCCCGATTTGGCAGCTCCAAATTGTCATTTTTTTGAAGTAGAGGTAATAAGCTTTGTATAATGTGGCTGTGTGCTGTGGCTGTATGTGTAAATTTTTTAAAAATATTGTTATTCAAAAGGGGAGAATATTGTGTTCCATATGAATATGAAAATATTTCAGTGAAATCAATTTCAATATCTCTTTAAATATCCATTCATTTCCACATGGAAAGACCTTTCATTTGATATATCACTCGATAGTTTAAATGTATCTTTAGAGAAGTTAACAATAATTTTCAAATATTATATCATATTTATGCAAATCGGGTACCCTTGTCAATTATGCAAATTAGGGGGTTATGGCCCTACTTGGCAGCTCCACATTGTCAATTATCTTCAAGTAGAGATAATAAGCTTTCAATTGACATATGATGTGGCCGTATATAAGGTGGTTTCATTAAACTCCTAAAATAAGGCCCTTTTATGGATTTGCCACTCGCCTATATTGGCTAGCCCAAAATTAGATATACACATAATTGATGAGGAACGACAAGGTCTCCCATCATACCAAATATAGACGCTGTAACACTTGTGGTTACTGAGTTATGAATATATATGTATATTTGAGGTCAAAGGTCACCAGGGTAATGTGACTAAATAAACATTTATACATACCGAAAATCAGTCCCCTATCTCTATAGGCCAGCCGAAAATTAGATATGTGCATAATTAATGAGATGCAAGATGTGCCATCATAAAGTCTCCCCTCATACCAAATATGAAGCGGGTAGCACTTGTGGTTACTGAGTAGTTGAAAGATATGTATATATGAGGTCAAAGGTCATCAGACTCATGTGACATTTTGTTAAGCATATTGTATTCCACAATTCTTCCTATGTACTGAAAATAAGACCGCTATCTCTATCGGTCACGTCAGAATAAGATATATGCATTATTAATTAGGTACAGGATATGCCATCATAAAGTCTCCCATCACATTGAATATGAAGCGGGTAGCACTTGTGGTTACTGAATTATGGACATATATGTATATTTGAGGTCAAATGACATTGGGATCTTGTGACATTTTGTCGAAAATATTGTAGTCAATAGTTATCCTTATTTACTAAGAATTAAAGAATTAGACCTCTATGTCCATCGGGAACGTTGTTATGAGATATATTCATAATTATTGAGGTACATTATTTTGCCGGAGTCAAAGGTCAGAGGGCATCCCAAAATTTAGAGTAGACTGTGGTCCTTTTCCGGTCAGTGTTCAATAGAAAATAACCCTCCCGGACAGGGAGCAGTATAGGTATAGCACAGGTCAAAAGGCATTGAAAAACGTAAAAACAAATACTTAAAAAAATCTTCTTCTCTAAATCGAAATGACCCGTGACATTGAAATTTGCATAAGGAGCCTTGATCTATAGTCTACAAATGTTGTTAACAGTATTTAATTGATTAATTGGTATGCAAATGAGATGAATTTAAATGCTTCAATTGAATATAACCGCTGGGTCATGTGACCAGTAGACATGGTAACAAAGTAAATGAATATTGTCTTTGAGCTTTACCTATGTGTAAAATTCCAAGTCAATTGGTGCAATGCCTTTTTAAAAGGGAGCTATGATATTTGAAAGTAGGTCAAAGGTCATTCACGGCCATTTAAAAATTGTGAAAATATGTTTGGCCCACACTTAACCCGATGAACAAGAACCAAACCTGTAGCCACTGTAGTTTCTGAGATACAGTGATTTTTCATAATTAATTAGTTATTGAAAAAATATCAATTTAATGACATAAAAAATTTTCTTCTCAAAAACGGCAAGGTCAATGACCCGAAAATTTTGCATATGGCATCTTACTTGGCATCTTACTACAATGCTCTATAAAAGTTACTGACCGTTTTTTGATTGGTCAAATACTATGTACAATAATCGCAATCATACCAATCCATAATCCAATTACATTAGGTAAGAATTCGTAAGACAACAGATGTAAACATAGACACAAAACAGCACAGAACAGACAGTAAATAGAAGGTACACAAACAAAGTCATATTCATGAAAGAAAGATATACGGACCTCTTGCCAGAAGACCAAGAAGTGATGTCAGGTGTTTCGAAAATAGTAAGCGCATCCTGGCAGACAGACTATGAAATTTCAATCCAAGATGGCAGCCAGGTCATGTGACCAATCAAAATTTGTAGACCAAGGTACACGAGTACTCATTGGACTCTATTAGCTCTGCAAGTTTGAAGTGGCTGCGCTCAGCGGTTTCTGAGATCTAGGTGAGCAAAGAATTGCGGCGGAAGTAGAAGAAGAAGAAAGCTGAACTCCTTTAACAACAAGACGTTGACTTCGAAAATTAAATCTGTGTCTATTGACTCTCCTACTGATTTATCTGATAACTCTCTTGTTCTCTTGTTTTAACTACGAATTCGAGTGTCAACAAAAATCCAGTTTGGTGTATAAATACTAGTCTTCTTAATGATGAAAATTACTGCACTTTAATTAAGGAATTCTGGGAAGGTTGGCGTAATGAGAATGATAGGTTTTCTTCTCTTCAGTCTTGGTTGGATATATGAAAACAAAAGATTAAAGAATTAGGTCAGCAGTACAGCGCTGAACGAGTTCATCACTTTAAACGTTCAAATCAAAAGCTTATTGAGGAAATTCGTACTTTGGAAACATTAATATATACTCAGCCTTCTTTGGAAACAAGATATCAACAGCAAAAAGACCTGTTAGACAGTTTTCAGAAACTTGATACTAGAGGTGCAGTTATTCGTTCTCCTTTTCAACAGCTCAATGATTCTGATACTAATTCCCAGTTTTCCTTTTCTCTTGAAAAATACAAAGGCTGTCGTAAATCCATCACTCATCTCCAACGTGAAGATCATACAATTACAGAAAATCAGAGAGAAATTCGTCAACTTACTCGCCAGTTTTATCAAAACCTTTTTACTGCTGAGCCTGTTTCACCTGAAGCACAGAATACTTTGCTTCATGATCTCCCTCAATTGCCTGCTGACAAAGTTACTCAACTTGATGAACCTGTTAGTCTTGATGAGTATACCTTTGCACTCATGGACATTCCGAATGGTAAAACATCTGTTGATGGCATACCTTGTGAATTTTGTAAAAATTCTGGTCTTTTCAAAAGTCAATGTCCGATGGCCTTCTTCCAACATCCTGTCATAGAGTTGTTATCACACTCCTTCCGAAACAAGGTGATACCCCCCTTCTTAAGAACTGGACACCTATGAGTTTGCTTTGTTCTGATTAGAACATTTTCACTAAAGCTTTATCGCTTCGCTTGAAGCAAGTTTTGCAAGATATCATTTATGTAGATCAAAATGATCTGTTCCAGGCAGACAGATTTTTGACAATATTCATTTAATTAGGAAGTGCATTCATTTTCATAATGACATGAATCTTTCTGTTGGTATTCTCTCTCTAGATCGGGAAAAAGCTTTTGATCGTGTCAGTCATCATTATCTTTTTCAAACTCTGCATGCATTCGGGTTTGGTGAAAATTTCATCAATTTTATTGAACTTCAGTATACACAAACTGATAGTCTTGTTCGTGTTAACAGTTCCCTTACTGCTCCAGTTCAGTTTTCACGTGGTATAAGGCAAGATTGATCACTATCAGGACGGCTGTATGCAATTGTCATTGCACCTCTTTTACACAGAATAAGACAATCTGACAGTATTCAAGGTGTTATGATTCCAAATTCAAGTGATCGTAAATGTAAACTTTCAGCTTATACTGATGACGTTAACACTCTTGTAACTTGTGATACTGAATTTTGAGGTTTAAATATTGGTTTTCTGTCTATGAGCATGCCAGTAATGCAAAAATTAACTATCGTAAGTCCCAGGGTCTTTGGGTCGGCTCATGGCGTAGGCGTGCTGATCATCCGCTTGAAATTCTTTGCAATAGTATTGGTCTCAAAGTTATTGGTACTTATTTGGGCAACAGCAATGAATATTTAAAAAAAACCTGGAGTGAGCGTGTTACAAAGATTGACAATAAGTTATCTTGGTATCCTGCTATGTCATTCCAAGGCCGTGTTATCGTTATTAATCAACTTGCTGCAACTAAACTCTTTCATCGTTTAATTTGCCTCTGTCCTCCTGCTTTTATCATTGATGAAATTCAGCACAATTTTTTTTATTTCCTCTGGCAAGGAAACCATTGGTTGGCAAGTCGAACAATTTTTGCTCCATTGAAGTTAGGAGGGCAAAATCTTATCGATAACTCCTCACGTGTGAAAGCTTTCAGGTTAAATTATCTTCAAAGATACTTGTATTCAGGTCTGGATCATCCTTCATTTTTGTTTGCTGATTTTCATTTTCGAAGTGTTGATAATCTCAAGTACACCTCTCACCTAATTACAGTGAATTTCCAGAATTTCTACCTAATTTTTATCTTAAGCTTTTGAGAGTCTGGAAGTCATGTATTTTCCTGACAAAAGATTGACCTCTTTCAATCAAAGATATCTTCCATGAACCCCTTTTTTCAAAAAAAAGTGGTTCTCTCTGTGGCCTCTCCGCTAGGCGACTGATGCCGTATGTTGTGGGTTCGAACCCGATTGAAAACTAGCCGTATTTCAAAGATTGTGTTAGTTTTACAAACCCTCTTGATATGACTCTTGTTAATCATTTTAACAGTGCTGGCATTACAAGAGTTGGAGATCTTTTGACCCTTTAAAAAAAACCTGGCGCTCCCCAAGCCATTTTAAAACGTTATTTTGAAGAGGAAGTTGATTTGGATGACGTTCATTCTTCTCATCGTCCTTCGTACGTTTTCGATCTTATTTGTAAAGGCACTGATGACCATAATATTTTGAATTGTCCCTTGTATAAATTTGAAAAGGGTAGCATATATAAATTCGTGATTATGTCCAATTTTCATTGGAACAATAAACGTCAAGATACAGTTTGGAGAGATCTGCTCTCACTTTCTGAAAATATCAAACCTTTGTTCACTTCTTGTTATCTCAGTCCAATTCCCAAAAAAGAAGGAAATCTTCAATGGCGTCTTCTCCACGTCACGTACGCAACTGGCTCGTTTACGTTCCATTCTGGGTAAAGCTCATCCTCTGATTGTATATTCTGTAGTACCAGAGATTACCTTTTACACATATTTTAGAATGCCCTCGTCTTTCTCCCTTGTTCATTCTCCTTCGTAAACTCTGTCACCGTTTTCTTGGTCAGGAATGAGAGATTTTATACTGGTGGTTTGTTTTAGGCCCCCCTTTGATAAATCATACATGGACAAGAATACTTTTGCGCTTTTTGGCATGTACATGCCAACGAAGAATTTTCTCAATATGTCCCTTCTCATTGGCGGTTAGGCGGCTTTTTTCTGCAAGATGTAAGGTGTTCTTGTCCTTTTTCTTTGCAAATTTCTGTCGCTTTTTCTTGTTTCGAAGTTTGTTTTGCTTTCTCCTATTCAGTGGAGATTTTTCATGCACCTCGCATCTTGCCTTCTGTCAATAACAAAATTGTGCTTTTTTCAGATTTAATTGGTTTCTTTGCCCATGTTGCAAGTGTTATAGCTACCTGTTTGCCTTTTCACCAGTTCTCTCCGTCTCGCTCCAGCATCAGTGTCTTTGCCATTTTGCAGTTTTTGCTGATTTTTTATAGTCCAACTTTGCTCAGTATTTTCAATAATTGACCATCATTTGCTATAACGCATTTGTCTGATTGCTTTTTTGCTCTTCGCTTCAAAAATTTGAATTGATTTGATATGTTCTTTTCTGCACGGGAGATTAATTTTAGTAATAAACGTTCATTTGAAAAATCAAAAATATTCTTCTTCTTCTACTTCTTCTGCTACTTTTTTGTCTACCTGGAACTCAAACATCGCTTACCGCAACGTTCTACAGCTTGATGGGCAAATAGATACCTATGAGTGCTCGTGCACCTGGGTGTACAAATTCTGATTGGTCATATGACCTGGTGGCCATATTGGATTCAAATTTTGTATTCTGCCTAATTTTCATAAAACTTGACCAATCAAAAAGCTTTAAACAATTTTGTAAAACATACTACTTAGATGCCATATGCCCAATTTCTGGTTCATTGATTTTGCCGTTTTTGATGAGAAGATTTTTAAGTGATTAAATTGATATTTTTCCATAACTACTTAATCATGCAAAATCCATGTATCTCAGGAAGTACGGGGGCTACATGGTTGGTTCTTGATTCATAGGGGTAAGTACATGACCAAAAAATATCAACAACTTTTGAATGACCATGAATGACCTTTGACCTACTTTCAAATATCATGGCTCCAATTCACAAACCATTGCACCAAATGACTTGCAGTTTTATACACAGGTAACACTCCAAGACAATATCTTTTTACTTTGTTACTATGCTGACTGGTCACATGACCCAGCATTTATCTTTAATTGGAACTTTAGAATTCATCTCATTGGCACACAAATTAAACAATAAAAGTACTGTTAACAACACTTTTACACCATAGGTAAAGGCTCCTTTTTGCCAAATTTCAACGTCACAGGTCATTTCGATTTAGAGAAGAGTTTAAAAGTATTATTTTTCACTTTTTCAATGACCTTTGACCTGTGCTATACGTATGCAGTACATAAGAATAACTATGGAATACAATTTTTTTGAGAAAATGTCACATGACCTCGATGACCTTTAACCTTAAATACACATATATGACCATAATTCAGTAACCACAAGTGCTACCCACTTCATATTTGGTATGATGGGTGATTTTATGATGGCACATCTTGTACCTCATTAATTATGCAAATATCTAATTCTGGACTGCTCAACAGAGATAGAGGTCTGATTTTCGGTACATAGGGATAACTATGGTATATAACCTTTTTGACAAAATGTTACATGACCAAAATGACCTTTGACCTCAAATATACATATACCTTCATAACTCAGTAGACAAAAGTACTACACCCTTGATATTTGGTATGATGGGAGACATTGTGGTGCCACATCCTGTTCCTTATCAATCAATTATGTGCATATTTAATTCTTGGCTAGCCATATTAGGGAAAAATATTTTCGCCATAATATCCAACAGGTCCTCACTACCTTTCATTTCGATTTAACAAAGATGCCTGTAAATGCATATAAATAAGTTCTACATGCTCTAAATGTGACTGAATGAAACACCTTTTGACATTAGAGGGTTATTGATTATCATTGTGGCACTTTTTGCCAGTATCTGCAAGTGCTTGGGCCCGTGAAGCTGCTTGCAGCTGTAATTATTAGGGGCAAAAGCCCTATGGGCTTGACCCCTATTGATTTACTCAGTATCACTTCCTCTTCTTTTTCCTCTTCTTGTTCCCTAAATTCTTTGCAAAGGTAGATCTCCGAAACCATTGCACGCAGCTTTTTCAAACTTGCAGGGCTTGTTAGGCACACTGAGTACTGGTGCACCTGACCCTTCATATTTTGATTCGTTTCTTGATATAAAAATTGAAAAATCAAAAATCTGTTAAGAAACATTTCATACCATAGTACCTAAATGCTACATACCATGTTCAAGGCCCTTGACCATGCCGTTTTTGAGAAAAAGATTTTTAAAGTATTATTTTTCTGATTTTTCAATGACCTCTGACCTCCCCTATACCTGTGCAGCTAAGCTATGGCAATGGCTTATTCTGGCCTATGTAAGGAGTCCAAGAGGGCTAGTGACTACTGAACAATGACCAACAGGGGACCTAATTGCACATAAAAATTTTGAGGATGAACTTGACCTATGACCCTGGCATGTTCCTGCACCTTATTAATTATGCACATATCTAACTCCGGCCTTCCAAATAGACCTAGAGTTCTGATTTTTGGTACACAGGGGCAATATATGTGTAAAGGTTTTATAACAATATGTCACCGGACAAAATGCTTGATTTAGAAATAAAAGAAACAACTGAAAGTGTGGACTCGGCTTCATACCTAGATGTATTGTTTGAAATTAGACAAAATACACTATATACTAAGCTGTATGACAAAAGAGACGATTTCAATTTTGAAATCATAAACTTTCCCTTTTGTCGAGCAATATACCATCATCTCCAGCTTATGATGTGTATATTTTACAACTTCTTAGATACAGTAGACCATGCAATTCATATGAAGACTTTCGAGTTAGACACAGCCTATTAGCTCAAAAGTTAGTGAGGCAAGGGTTCTCAGAAAGTAGATTAGTGAAATCATTTAAGAGTTCTACGGTAGATACGGAGATGTTTTATCAAAATATGACCTGTCTGTTACTCAAATGATGAGTGACAGCATACCAAATTTGACTCACAAAAGTAATTTGGTGAATTCACCAAATAACAATGGATTTGTCGCTTTGGGTCAATCTTGACGGGTGCGGCTAGCTGGCAGGGTACGCTTACCCATCCCGGACACCTGGTACCACCACTATTTTGTGGTTCAAGATGACCCCATTGCCTTTGTCATTTTCAATATGTTCCTTGGACCTGGTAACTTTATTAGTTACCTTGAATGATGACGATTATTGGACCTGATTTGATGTCTATTGATATGCGTTTAGTATATTTACATATGTTGACGTATACTGAACACAATATTAACTGCACATGCAACGTATATCTTTGTATATGGAACATTCCAATGCGTAGCGCATATTTATGTAGATCATAAGTATACATAATGCAGATCTTTGCACACCAAGTGTACACAGTAGTTTTGCATTTATTAGTAGCCTGTGACAGAGCTGTTCACGGCCATTGAATAGCGCCCCCATGGCTGTACTTGAACATTGCCTTTAGAAACTTTGATACCTTTTGTCTGAAATCTGTAGTTGCTTAGCAACATGAAAAGGTACGCGCCTTCATGTGCTTGAGCAGACCACATTGTGTTCTAGTCAAATAAAGACGTTGTGTTTGACCCAGCTATCTGGCTGTCATTTTGTCTCCCTAAACTGCATCCTTGTTGCCTAGTACCATCACAGGTAGGTCAGCTGGACGCCTCGAGACTGACACATTGACGGCTGGGCAGATTGGAGGCCTTTCATGTGACCAAGATCCGTAAGTCTGTAAGTCAGAGTCGGCGGGACCAGACGCTACCACTGTGCTGCCATTGCTGACAATTTCTTGCAACCGTTGACCGGGATAAAAGCTGAAGCCCACACGGTTACATTGGTGGCAGCGTCACTTGAAGTCACGTGACTGTGATGGAAAAATGTCAGTGGAGAGTAACACTATGCAGGTCGATCAAGCTACAGGTGGCGAGGCCTTTTCAAATGCTGAGCTATTAAGTGAAATCACTAAATTGAAATCACTCTCTGAAAAGGAGAAGGCAAAAACGCTTAGAATACAGGAAAAGTTAGAGCATTTAAGTCTTTGTTTGAACAGAAGGAAACTGCAAGACGCCAATTTGTCTATAACAAAGGAGTTAGTAATACTACCACACAAAATGCTGTAGATAGTGAGATTTACACTTTACCAACACCTAGTAAAGTCAACCTTGGTTGGTTCACCAGCAGCACACCACTGGCACCATCAAGCGTTGGTGCCATTGGAAGTAGTTATACTGGAGGGGATATGTCAAATAGTAAGGTGACATCCTTGGTTGGTAGTACGGATGTCAAGTCCAAGCTTGCTGATGGTGATTGGTCACTTCCAAAACCCAGAGACATCACTAAAACCCCTGCTAATTTGCATAGATTTGATAGGCATACCCCCATGAGTAGCATGCCCTCTAGTGGTAGCCCGGTGCATATGATCGATAAACCAAGTAAACCACTGGCAAAACCAGACCCCTGTGATGGTTCTGATTCTGGGGAGATTATAAAATGCATTTTCAAATTTTTGCCCAACTTAACAAATGGAATGACCATGAAAAACTTCAGTACTTACAAATTTCTTTAAAGGGAGCAGCATATAAACTTTTAACATCAGTCAAACATGACAGTTTGACATACAAGTCCCTTTCCCTTGTTATATACTTGAACATAGGTTTGGCACTGAAGGTCAAGATGGGCTTCACCGTCTTAAGTTTCGCCAATGCACTCGTAACCCTAGTGAGTCTTTGAAAAGTTTAGCTCAAGATATTAGGGAGCTGGTCACTTCTAGTTACCCATATGCTGAAGGTCCTATGTTTAATTGGCTGTGTATCAAATCTTTCTTCAATGCATTAAGTGACACTAACTTGCATCGCAAAGTAAATGAAACTGGTCACTTTAAGGAGGTAAATTTTGATGATGTTGTTAGGGCCAGGGTCTGTGAGGAAAGTTTACAGCAGTCAGAAATGGCCAGTAATCCCTGCAGCGAGCAAACAAAAAGAATATCCAAGAAACATGCTCATGAGTTGACAGTCTCTGCAGTTGATGGTAATTACCCAAACACTGATAAACTAACTCTAGATTCAATTTCCAACCTAAACAAAACCATGAAAGAAATGACTGATTTGGTTGTTCAGAAATTGGCAGTCAAAACTGAAAAGTGTGAACACAGGTCAGAATGCAAGAGATTATGATGCTGTTGGTAGGAGGTCTGGTGGTATTATCTGCTGGCGATGTGGACGAAAGGGTCATGTCCATAAAAATTGCGTGTTGGAAGGTGGTAATTCGGGAAACGATCACCGTCTGGTCGAGAGGGCCAGCGACCAGCCGGAACTGACAGGCCCGTAGAACTGATCTCAAGCTGTACACAAACAACAAATGCAAATTCCGAATTCTTATCAGAGTCTAAGGGAAACACACCAGGTGATAACTTAGCTGAATGTCCTGCTAATGCCCTCTATGTAAATGCTGTTGGGGGGGGGGGGCAGAAAAGGTAGTTTCCTTGTTGACACTGGAGCACGGATTCAATTGTTTCAACTCAGTTCTATGATCAGATCAGTTCAAAAAATAATCCCAAATTAGATGTTGTAAATTCTGTAGTGAGACAGGCAGATGGTACCCCTTTGAATGTTCATGGTATTGCAGATATGAGTGTACGTATTGGAGAGCATGAGGCAATTGCCCCTGTCCTTGTGGCAACACTATCACATGCTGGAATCTTGGGTATGAGTTTTCTGTCCTTAATCAATGGTCTTGTTGACACTAAAAATGGGAACTCATAATCGGGGACGATACATTTGACTGTCATTTGAGGGTGGCGAAACCATTTATTTTTCGGTTAGTTGTTAAGAGGGCAACTGAGATTCCACCAGGATGTGAAATGATTATTCCTACCTGTATGTCCCGTAAACCTGGCAGGGGTCAAGCTGGTTACACTGAAGGGGCTGACTCTGCAGTCAAGACCTGTATGTCTGTCATACATTCATCTGTTTTGAAGTCCGGGATACCTCAGGTACAGTAAATGAACCAAAAGAACTTGCTGTTGTTGAGCCGGTTAAAAGGACTGCATTGTTAGAGAAAGGAGTGGTTGCCTGTAAGACCCTAGTCAACCTAGGGAATCTTGCCTACCAGTTAGAGTGTTCAATGTTAGTGAAGCACCAGTAAAAGTGCATTATGGGGAAGTTATTGGATTGCTAAGAGTAGAAAGTGGAAAGGGTAGTGAGATAAAACCTGCTCCATCTAAACCAGCATTTTCTGATGGAAAAGTTAGTCACTGCGCCAGTATTGGCATTTCTTCTGAGCAGGGTGAATTCATCCTTGACACTGATGCTAGTGGGCAAGGCATAGGTGCTGTACTCAGTCAAATACAGGATGGAAAAGATTAAGTTATGCAGGACGAGTATTGACGAAACCTGAAAAGAGCTACTGTGTGACACGAAAGGAGATGTTGGCTGTCGTTTATTAAATGAAATATTTTAGGCATTATTTGTTGGGACGATACTTCACCTTGAGAACTGACCATGCATCATTGACATGGCTGCTAAATTTTAAGTCACCCAAAGGTCAAATTGCACGTTGGCTAGAACATGAAGGATATCCATCATGTTAAGGACGATTGTAAGGTGATCAATAATGAAACTCAACATGTTCCTGAGCACTTGACGGAACTGTATAAACAAAGCTGCAAACACCTTAATCATTATCAACAGGTAAAGGTGGCAAAAATGTTAAAGAGTATCAGGACGTATTCAGTAGAAGTGACCATGATATTGGTCGTACAAACATCATTCAACACAAGATTGTTACGGGTAATGCACCACCTATTTAACAAGCACCTTACCATACACCTATTTCGAAAAGAGATGAAATTGATAAGCAGGTCAAGGGTCTGTTGAGAGGGGTCTTATTGAGGATTCAGTCAGTCCATGGGCTGCCCCGTGTGTGCTTGTTGGTAAAAAGGATGGATCACTACGCCTATGCGCTGACTATCGCAAACTAAACTCTAAAAGATGCGTACCCAATTCCAAGGATTAATGATTCTCTTGATACCCTACGTTGTGCTGTATGGTTTTCAACCCTAGATTTACACAGTGGGTATTGGCAAGTGGAGCTTGAGGAAAGCTCAAAGGAGAAAACTGCTTTTGTTACAAGGTATGGTCTGTATCATTGGAATATTCTCCCATTTGGTCTTTGTAATGGACCTAGTGTGTTTGAGAGACTGACGGAGAAGATTTTCGCAGGCAAGCAATGGAAAATCGTACTTTTATATTTGGATGACATAATTGTATTTGGCAAGTCGTTTGAGGAGGAACTGCAAAGGTTGTGTAAGGTGTTTGATCGTTTGAGGGAGGCCAATCTTAAATTAAAACCGAGTAAGTGTGTCTTGTTTGCCATGGATGTTGAAATTCTTGGCCACAGGGTAAATAAAGAAGGTGTATCTACTGATCCTGCAAAGGTCAATGTAATCAAATGCTGGCCAGTACCTGAAAGTATTACTGACGTACGGAGGTTTGTAGGATTGACATCCTACTACAGGCGTTTATTAAAAAACTATGCTGATATTGCAAAACCATTACACAACTTGACCAAGAAGAATTCAGTCTTTCTTTGGTCAGATGCTTGCCAGAAAGCATTTGTTTCCTTGAAGGAAAAGTTAGTCACTGCGCCAGTATTGGCATTTCCCTCTGAGGAGGGTGACTTTATCCTTGACACTGATGCTAGTGGGCAAGCCATAGGTGCTGTACTCAGTCAAAAACAGGATGGAACAGAAAGACCATTAAGTTATGCTGGAGGAGTATTGACAAAACCTGAAAAGAGCTACTGTGTGACATGAAAGGAGATGTTGGCTGTCGTTTATTACATGAAATATTTTAGGCATTATTTGTTGGGACGATACTTCACCTTGAGATTGACCATGCAATATGACATGGCTGCCAAATTTTAAGTCACCCAAGGGAAATTGCACATTGGCTACAATGTTAGGTCAGTTTAACTACCATGTTGTACATAGACCTGGTGTAAAGCACTTAAATGCTGATGCATTGTCAAGGTACCCAGCAAATAACTGTAAACAGTGTGGAATGAAACATTTTTCGAAGGTTGTTGATAACTCTGTTCCATGCTTTGCTGATACCATGTCAGTCGACACGACTTCTGGTACTTTTCTCAATGCTGAGGCAAGGGAATTCCTGCCACAAACCCTAAGCCAAGCATCGTCTATGAACACATGTGAGGAGTCTGGGGGAATAACTGTAGAGCCAAACCAAACTAGGGACCCACTATCCCATGATAGCATAAAGGATGACCAACTTGAACAGTCTCAGATAAGTGAAGCTACTATAAAATGTGTAGAACATCTCTCCTTTGATCCTGTATTGACTAAGGAGGAGGTCAGAAAATCACAACTTAATGACCCTGAAATTGCAGTTATATTGTCAGCCAAGGAAAATTCTGATGTTCGTCCTGATTGGAATGACACTTCACCTCATTCTCCTGCCACTAAAAGTTATTGGTCAATGTTTGATCAATTAGCAATCAACCAGGGATACTTTATCGTATGTGGGAGTCACCTGACGGAGGTTATAATCATTGGCAACTGATACTGCCTAGGGCCTATGGCGGGGTAGTCATAAACAGTCTCTATTCTTCTCGGACAGGCGGTCACCTCAGAATAGATAACACTATAAGTAAAATACGGTTGAGATATCACTGGTGGGGTTGACAATGGATGTGAGAGCATGGTTGCGGATGTGTAACACATGCGCTCGAAACAGAGCACCTGGTTAAAAGGTACAAGGACCTATGCAGATCTATGTGGTAGGCGGGCCAATGGAGAGAATTGCCCTTGATGTTGTATGGCCATTTCCAGAGTCACAGAATGGAAATCGTAAGATCCTCATAATTGGCGACTATTTTATCGACTATCGAGGCTTTTGCATTCCAAATGAGGAAGCCACTACAGTCGCTAGAGTACTGGTTAACGAGTTTTTCTGTAGATTTGGCTTACCATATGAGGTCCATAGTGATAGAGGGAGAAATTTTATCTCTGCTGTGTTTGCTGAGGTTTGCAAGTTGATGGAGATTGATCGGACGTTACAACGCCTAGACACCTTCTTAGTGATGTCATGATAGAGAGGTATAATAAAACGCTAGTGGCAACCATCAAGACCCTGATGGAGCAAATGCTACACCAGAAAGACTGGATGAGCATTTAGCAGTGGCTACCATGGCATACCGTTCATCAGTACATGCTTCAACCGGAGAGACCAAATATTCTTATGCTTGGATGAGAGACCACTATGCCTGTAGATCTAATGTTTGAATGACATCCCTTATGGAAATTTAAGGGCTGTCTACCGATTATGCAATACAACTACGTCAGAGAATGCAAAATGCTCATTCAAGAGCCAGAGAAAGATTGAAACTAAGTAGTAGAAGGCAGAAACCGTACTACAACCGGAATACCATGAGAAAGAGCTATCAACCAGGAGATTTTGTGTGGCTCCGTGAAGAGAGGCGAAAGAAAAGGATAAGTCCAAAACTACAACAAACCTACGAGGGACCATATATGGTGTGTCTAGGGTGACTGATCTTGTCTACCACCTCCAACGAAGTCCTAAGTCGAAGTTGAAGGTAGTCTACTTTGAAAAGTTGAAATGCTACACAGGTCAACTGCTAGATGGATGGCTACTCAGAATCTGGTTGCCTGATGGTGAAAAGAACTTCCTAAACAAGCCAGGCAATGCACTGCAACCACTGACAGATGTTTAGGGATTACGACAAGAGCCAAGTAACAGAATGAGGCTGCCGACGGGGTAAATGTTCCTGATAAAGGTGAAGGCGAAACTTCTGTGACGCCTGAGTTAACTAAATTTCAGGACATGAATGTGGTGAATCCTCCT
Organism: Ptychodera flava; assembly: GCF_041260155.1. Classification (NCBI taxonomy): domain Eukaryota; kingdom Metazoa; phylum Hemichordata; class Enteropneusta; family Ptychoderidae; genus Ptychodera; species Ptychodera flava. Next base: position 23,498,088 of record NC_091949.1, on the reverse strand, counting down.
GAAATTAATCCTACCGAGGGGAAGTTATGCCCAAATGAGACCTTAAAAATCTCACCAGTACCATCGGAAGTTTCAGACGACACCATCTTTGACACTGGACCAATAGACATTTCGCCAGATACGGCTGTTAAGCCAGAAACTACGGATGGCGGGAAGGAGTATCTAAGAAGAAAACAGCGCCCTTTACAGCGATAAGGATGCATATAGGTCATTCATTAACTGTTGATGATGATACAGGACCTTGTGTAATGTACATTTGATGAACTTTATTCAAGTTAATGTGTTATTGTTATTGTGCGTTTCTATACAATTAACCTTCTCTTGCAGGTTTTCTTCAAGTAATGACATGTGTTAAAGACTGTTTTGATCATAGGACTATATCAAGTTCTCCATGAGGAGAGTTGGAGGCCTTGGAAGGGGGGTGACAGAGCCCCCTGGCTGTACTTGAAAATTGCCTTTAGAAACTTGATACCTTTTGTCTGAAATCTGTAGTTGCTTAGCAACATGAAAAGGTACGCGCCTTCATGTGCTTGAGCAGACCACATTGTGTTCTAGTCACATAAAGATGTTGTGTTTGACCCAGCTATCTGGCTGTCGTTTTGTCTCCCTAAACTAACTAACTGCATCCTTGGTGCCTAGTACCATCACAGATAGGTCAGCTGGACGCCTCGAGACTGACAAATTGACGGCTGGGCAGATTGGAGGCCTTTCGTGTGACCAAGATCCGTAAGTCTGTAAGTCAGAGTCGGCGGGACCAGACGCTACCACTGTGCTGCCATTGCTGACAATTTCTTGCGACCGTTGACGGGGATAAAAGCTGAAGCCCAAACAGTTACAATATGTACGTGTATACTTCACGTATTTGACACATATACATAATCAGTATATGTATATATATTGTTGTATATCAAGCATTTTGTCCAGTGATCACATGACCAGCACATCCTATACCTCATTTATAATGCACATAGCTTATTCTTGGCGGACAATAGACCTAAACGTCCCATTTTGGTACATTTTGAAATAACTATGGAGACAATGAACAAAATGTCATCTGACCTCGATGACCTTTGACCTCAAATATGCTTATATACCTATAAATCAGTAGCAACAACAGCTATTCAGTTCATATTTAGTAGCATGGTATACCATATGGTACCACATCATGTGCCTCATTATTTATGCACATATCTAGAGCTAGAGTTCTGATTTTTGATATAAAAGGAAAAACTATGGGAACAAAGATAAATATAGCTAAAAGCAGCAATGCCAGGGCCAAAGCAATTTTAAGTGGGAAAAAAAGGCAAATGTCATCAGAGAGACGGTAGAAGGAGATTTTTAAATTATTATTTGTTGTTTTTCAATGACCTTGACCTCCCCTATACCCGTGCAGCTAAGCTATGGCAATGATTTATTCTGGCGTATGTAAGGAGTCAAAAAGGGCTAGTGACTACTGAACAATGACCAATAGGGGACCTAATTGCATATAATTTTTTTAGGATGAACTTGACCTATGACACTGCCATGTTCTTGCACCTTATCAATTATGAACATTTCTAATTCGAAGCTGGCCAATAGAGCTAGATCTCTGATTTTCTGTACAGAGGCATATCAATTGGAGCAAATATTTATGACAAAATGTCATGTGATCTCGATGAGATTGACCTCAAATATACTTTTATGTATATAAATCAATAGCCGCAACAGCTACAAAGTTCATATTTGGTAGGATGATAGAATTTATGGTGCCATATCATATGCCTCATTATTTATGCACATATCTAATTCTAGGCTGGCCAATAGAGCTAGAGCTCTTATTTATCTTTCACAGGCATATCTGTGGAGTAAATATATTTAACAAAAATCTCATGTGACCTCGATGAACTTTGACCTAAATTATACATATATGCCTATAAATCAGTAGCCGCAACAGCTAAAAAGTTCGTATTTTGTGGCATGGTAGATGTTATGCCACATCATATGCCTCATTAATTATGCACATATATAATTATAGGCTGTCCAAATAGAGCTGGAGCTCTGATTTTTGATAGACATACATATCTATGGGAGAAAATATTTTTTGCTAAATGTCACTTGACTTGATTGACCTTTGAATGTAAAGTTACTTCTATGCTTATAAATTATTAGCTACAACAGCTTTGAAGTCATATTTGGTAGCAAGGTAGACCTCTTAGTGCCATATCAAGTGCCTCATGAATTATGCACATATGTAATTCTGGGCTAGGCAATAAAGCAGGGGTCCGATTTTTGGTACACAGGGATTACTATGGTAGCACAGATTTTTTTACAAAATGGCACATGACCTTGGTGACCTTTGTCCTCAAATTTACTTCTATGCCAGTAGCCACAACGGCTATTATCTTCATTTCTGCTGTGATGGTAGACTATATAGACTATAGGGGTAGGGTAATGTTTCCCTCTCTGCCTCGATTCATGACTCATGTAACCATACAAATGTTATTTTGGTTGAAAGATCAGAAAAGGGCCTTTCTAAACATGTATAGCTTTATCTGGAAAAGTCGCCTATTTGAAAGTTACAAAACTTAAACCATTCAGTTTGTGTCAATTTTAAGTGATTTTTTAATCAATATGCACAAAATAGTGAGTCCGTAGGCAAGGTATTGAAATTATCCCTTGTAAGGCATTTTACCCACGATGATTTTCTGTTAGCTAGTATTCTCAGCTGTCATAATCTGCTTATTTGTCATTTAACTGATGCTGGGTGTAACGACTGTTTTGTAGGGGCTTTCACGCCCTCACTATTAAAATAGCAGTTGGTTAGGGGTAACATATTTACCGCTAGTCGGAAAAAAAACCAACAAATTACCATAAACAATACATTTTTAGATAGCCCAGATAATGCCCTTACCATTGGTATACAACTTAATGGGGTTAAAACAATATTCAAACATCGATTAGACTTTATATCGGCCATAAAATGTAAATTGTAAAATTTGCTTAATTTCAAACCCAATAATTAAGTTCCTGTTCCTCCAAACAATTTTACAAGGTATTTATACATTATTTTAAAGAACTTAATGCAATATATAAGAAAAAAAAACATTAAAAGTGTGTATCTTAAGATTTATGGGGTGCGTCGATTGTTTTCCTAATATGTGGTATGCCGTATACCCCTCTATAATATACATTTAAGGGATAGGGGTATGGGTCATGTTTCCTCTCCTACCAAACGCAGCAAATAAGGAAGCCACATAAATATCATATCTCTGACACATTAAGGCAGTTGTTTTTCTAAGAAGATATGGCTTGATGTGGTAAACTAAAAAATTATTCAGTGACAATGCCTTAACTCAAAGTTTATGTTACTTTACTGATATCTACTTGTTGTTATGAACATGAAAAATACTCTTCAAGGCATTAAATACCACTAAAAAGTTAAAATGATGGTAAATAAAAGACGTTTTACTCATTTCAATAACTCAAACAAGGGAAAGAAAGTTAACAGCTATATAACAGCTTGGAGTTCACCAAACACGCTTAAGGGGTAGACCCACCTTCCTTGAGTGATTTTGGTCATTTTTTGTTTTATGGTAGATTTTGAATCTGTCTAATATGGCCTTTGAGTGGATGATAAGTTTGAAACCCTAACACACTCGGAAATGAGTTAGATCTAACAAAAATGAACATTGTAGGCCAGTTCGCGTGCCGTGTTTTTCTTATGTCTTAACGGTTTCAAGATTAGTCAAGGCTATCTCAAGAGCGTAAGTAGATTACGTTAATTCCGTCCGGAGGAGTGCGCATGCGTCAGTCTTCTTCCCAGCTGCCGGCAGGAAGTATGTCGCGGCTACTGAACATGCTGAAGGTAGCCGTCGATTGCAAAAGCATGATCCACAAAAGCGAAATATCAAGCATATGGCCAGGAATGAGAGAACAGTTAAAATTGTCAGAGTAACAGTCAGGCTTAAAACTCCAGTTTGCGATGCCTTGAAAAGGTGTAAACTGGAAATGGTCGCAAGCGAGAACTGCATGTAACGCAAAACGCTTACTCATTCAACAAGTTGCCTGTCCCGTTTTTCGAGAGGGTCTATGACTAAACTGAGCTTCGAATAAAAACTTGTAATACATCTTGCGCACAACAGAGAGGCATGCTCGTTGTAGTTTTAATTATTTTTACCTCGTTTTATGACACGTATTTAATAAAACTGTTCCCGTATAAAACAAATAACGGCCGAAAATCCAAGTAGTAGGTTCTTGTTTTTACATGTTTGCCAAATAAAGTCAAGCACTAGTCAAAATTAATCGGCGCCAAACCAAAACGTACATTTGTGTCCGCTAACAAATGACGTGGACTCAATGCAAAGTATAGTCTGACATTCAAAACTGACCCCGCCCAAATCAAACTAGGCTCCTCCGAAAATCCAAAAATTATGTCTTTTTCTGATAACAGTTTACATGTTTGTCTGCACCTAATGAAGTCCGACATTCAAAATTGATCCCGCTCCGAACTAATTGCGACTGATGATAAAAATGTCAGATGATTTTTACGTCTGCAAATGCCCAGCGAATTCCGGCAACTAAAACTGTTACCGGTCCCGCTTACGTTACGCTTTACACGTAAAGCATGCAATGAAGATTACGTTCCTGTACGTCACCACAAGTTTTCTATATTTTTTGTGAAAATGGTTGCGACGTCTTTTTGTCTCGACAGTTGGGCGAGCAACATTCCTCTCAGTAGAAATTAGAAATATGGCAATAGTTCGAAATTTTATAACGAGAAAATCGCGCCGGTGTCTGCTCTGCCCGGTTTGGAAACGTAAGCCAATCGTTTTGTAAATTCTATGCGGGCACAGAGGGAACGTGATGCGGATAACGCACGTACAGTTTTGCTATATTACATTAGAATGATGCCGTGATTTACAATGTAAACAGAATGTTGACCTAGCATTTGTTTTTTAATTTGTACCGGAGCTAATCATACAGCAGACATAATTTGTTTCGATCAACTGAACTTTCATTTGGCGGACTGCTCATGCAGTGAGTCGAAGTCCAGGGTCGAAATCAATCTCGATTGAAAAGTATGCGATATTTCACAGCACAAATTCATGTCAGTATAGCTTTAAAATCATTGCGATTGAATTGTTATTAGGTAATTATAAACTTATGCGGTAAAGTTAAAGAAACCAAAATTGAAAATGATAGAACCATGAACTTGAAAAAATTTAACAACCATGAACGTGCTTTGTTCGAATCAGCAACTACTTTTTCCTGTGAATAAACTCAATCACGCTGAAAAACAGCGTGCTGCTGGTCTGTCTATCGTCGTTATTATAGTAGTTCAAAAAAAATAATCGCAATCATACCAATCCATAATCCATAACACTAGGTCAAAATTTGTAAGACAATAGTTGTAAACATAGACACAAAACAGCACAGAACAGACAGTAAATAGACGGTACAAACAAAGTCAAATTCATGAAAGAAAGATATATGGACCTCTGGCCAAAAGACCAAGAAGTGATGTCAGGTGTTTCGAAAATAGTAAGCGCATCCTGCCCCACATGTGGCACCCACCATATATCAATCTGTAAGTCAGATAGGTAGTGGTCACTAACTAAGGCCCAATGTCACCGATGCCATCAGTGATCAATTGTCGAAGAGAGATATTGTATTTATCTACCAGCTTGCGATACCTGCCAAAAAAGCGTTTGAATGTAGAGACAAGTCTTGCTCTGGTGTAACCTTGATTTAACAGTTTGAAAGAGAGATGGCCATGTCTCTCTACAAAATCACCATATGAACTGCATGCTCTTGCATATCGTATAAGCTGGGAAATGTATACCCCATAAGCAGGTGAGAGTGGAATATTACTGATGAGGTGTGGAAAATTAATTATACTAAAGTTGAAATCATCTCTCTTGTCATATAGCCTTGTAGAAAGGTGACCATTGGAGTCAAATTCAAGTAAAATGTCCAGATATGAAGCAGAAGAAGCCGTTTCTGTAGTTTCTTTAATCTCCAATTCTGGAGGATAAATCATAGCGAGATATTTACTGAATTCAGAGTTATTCAATGGAATAACATCGTCTATGTATCTAAATGTTAGGTTGAAAGTACGAGCAACAGAGACCTTTTTCTGCTTGATAAGGTTCTGGATAAATTCTGCCTCGTATGAGAACAGAAATAAGTCGGCAAGTAAGGGAGCACAGTTAGTGCCCATGGGAATTTCTATACACTGTTGGAAAATGTGTCCTCCAAATTCAACAAATATGTTGTCAATGAGGAAATCAAGCATACTGATAATGTCTTTCTCGGTATAAAACACTTTAGCATTAGTTGTATTTTAACAAAATATGTAGAATTATACCCTAATACCACATATTTGTAACGGCGTGAACCGTTTTTGTAGAAAAATGCTTGGTTGATGATGTTTTTCAAGCGTTCTTTCAATTTATCATGTGGTATTGTGGTATACAATGTGGAAAAATCGAAAGTTTTAATAGATGTTATTTTTGAAACAGATCTTGATTTCAAATTTTCCAAGAGTTCCTTCGAATTTTTTAATATCCACATTTGATTTATACCACTCCGAGAAAAGACAACATCACAGTATGATTGAAGTCCCCGTTTAACAGTACAAAGAACAGAAGTCAGTATCTTCGATAACTCTGTTGTTGAACATTTTGAAGATCCTGCGATAAACCTAGCTTTGTAAGGTGTTTTGTGGAGCTTTGGTATCCAGTATAAGCTAGGCAACTTATTATGGTCATCCTTTGTTGTAATATTAAAATTATCCATGAATGACCTATGGTTTGCCAAAATTTCAGATTTGTTGAACATTGATTGTCTGTAAGTGGAGTTGGTGGAGGTCTTAGTTACACCAAGTTCGTCTATAAGACATTCAAAATAATACTTCTTACAGACAAATACAATGTTATTGGCAGCTTTATCAGCAGGGACGACAACATATTTGTCATGGATATCATTCAAACACTTAACAGCGTCAGGATCTTTAAATACAGAATAGGGTCTTCTGCAAACATGTGATTTTAGTCGACCAATACGGCCACGCACTATTTTCCTCACAGATTTGACCCATTCTGACAGAGTGTCCAACTCTACATCCTCCCTTTTAGCCCATTTCCTGGCATATTCTTCAACAGAGTCCATAATGATCTTAAAATTATGGTTCCAGTTGATCCTGCGAGGTTCTCTGAACTTGGGTCCACAAGATAATATCTTACGAAGGTGGTGATGTTCAACCAAGTTCAGATCACCAGTGATGACATGGCCAACTGGAGTATATTTGAAGGGAGATGTAGAGCAGTCACAGGATGCTGGTGTTTGAAGGAATTCATCAATTTTTAAGTGCCGCAATGCCTTATTGTAATTGAATATTTTATTGGAGATTGTCTTGGTGTATTGATATGACAGAATAGGTACAGACTGGTTCTTAAAGTATACAGGTATAGTTGATGTAACCTTTTTGTTGTGTAGTGTATTGCTGATATCAATGGCATCAATTCCTTTGTTAGTAAATGGAAGATGTATGAAATGACGATGATCATCAGTCATAGGTTCAGCACGAACACGCTTGTACAGTCTGCATAGTGCAATGTCAGCAATAATACTAACCAGTCTGTACGGTTGTTTGTTCGGATCTGTCAAAGACAATCCCAATGAATAGACATGCAACCTTCTCAAGTCCTTGATGGAAAGAGCAAATAATGAAGTACGAATGTGATGGAGATCTAAAGGCTTCTGCAATAAAAGAAGCAGTTCATGAAATTTGTCAACGTACAGTCGCCACCGGAGAACGACGAATGCTCGTTTCCACATATCAGCCAACGCGATATTCAACTGTTTGACTGAAGTTTCACGCATTTCATTACTTGTACGAAATTCGACCGTCGCGATTTTAGAATGACGCATTCAGTTTAATATCAGCGTGGTCACAGATTCACATCTGTTTTAGGTACTTGCCTCCATGGTACTCGCGAAGCCAAAACAAGTCACTTTTAGAACAGTTCAAGTTTCGTGTCAGAATCTATTTATTTCAGTTTTTCGCCAACTTTTTATCTTACTATTAGGACATCGTTTTAGATACCAGATATCGTCAGGTGTTATATTTAGTTTAGCCTAACAATGGCACAACACAAAATTAGCCCGGCACTGGTGCTTCTGAGGTCGGAAACAGCGTTCATGTAGCTGTCCGTTTTTAGCTCCATGCCATGTTCAATGCAGACTGTGGTCGTACTTCAACATGCTGTATGGAACGTAAAAGCTAACGTACGCAACACGGCGTCTGAATGAACTTCGTCTTTGTCGGTATGTACCAAATTGTTAATTCATTGTCACGTGTCTCTCTCCGGGCAGGAAGCTGAAAACGCGGTGACGATTGCGCAACCAAAAGAGAGGAAAACACAATGTCATCGGACTTGGCATGCAAAATCACATAATTTTTACGAAGTATATACGCAGCCAGCCATTTCTTGATTATCAAATTAAACTGGTTCACTGCAATACCCTAGTTTGCATTTAGCAAGAAGATTATCCACACATTTAGCTCGGAATGACAGTAACGCTTACGCCGCGAATTGGCCGTTTCAGTGTTCATTTTTCTTCCAATTTTCACGTCATGTATAATTTCATTCATACCACAAATTCAGACAATTGTGTAAAAAGTTCTGTACTTCATTATGGGCTGGGAATTTCACCGAAAATGCGAGCGAACAGGAATTTTAGCTGACTTTGTGCGACTCCAAGGGTCGCGTACACATTTCTGCGATTTACTCCGTTCCGTTTTTGGCAATGTATCGCAACTTCTGGAGAGTGTAACTTGGCGCCACGTTGACGGATTAGCCTCATCTTTGCACAGGTTGTAGTTAGTGACTGTTTCTACAAAACTGTGTCTCAGAATTCCGATAATGTTCCAGAAACAAAAGATATCGTGACAAGCGTGGACAAAAGTCGTTAATTTATTCAGAATCCACCACTTCTCACTTTCAAGGCTAATTGTGCAAAAACAAAGCGGAGTATCAAAAATCCAAGACACGGTTTTTACACACCTTACCCTGCTATCGATTGCAGTAAACGGCTCACCAATTGCCATCACCCTCTCGTACTTACACTTTTTTAAGTGTAAAAACTCAAAAAACACACATTTTTGAGCAAAACAAACACACGCAAACAGATTTTGAAATATTCTTACAATTTTTATAATCTTCAATTATCAAGCTACCCAAACATATACTACATGTCGGGTTAAAGATTCATTTTAATGGTAAAAATCAGGTTAAAGATAAGTGTCTACGAATGTGAGTCTCCCCCTTAAATTGATATAACTTTTGGATGAGGCATCACAGTATGCGTATGTTTTGGGAAATTTCGGCATAAATCTAACAGTTTTATGGTTCATAATTCATGATTCGAAACAGAAAAGGAAACATTACCCCTACACCATATATTACACACGGATATGTGGCATACCACATGTAGTGACCTGTACAGTCTATACATATGTTAATTTGTTGCATCTAGTAATGGCACTGCACCTGTGTATTTTGCACCTGCATCTGTATTTTGTGTATTTAAAAGAGAAAATGAATAAATCGGACAGTCAGTGCTCTGTCATCGTCGTGTTAGCTCCCGTTACTGTATGTATGGGTGTATGCCTTTCAACTTGGCCATTCTGAACATTACATTGGCGACGAGGATTTTGCCGAGTCATAGCAAGACTCCAACCCTATAGTTTATCAAGTAGACACTCTCGTTAGTTCAAAATGGCAGGTGAGGCTGGTTTTCTTTTTTTTCACAAATGTCTCCGTTGGATATCCACACTAACTCTGCTACATTAGCACCAAGATGGAAGCGTTGGTTGGCCCGTTTTGAAAACAGCTGCACTGCATGGAAGATTACGGACCCTGACCAAAAGAAAGCATTACTTCTAGACAGAGGTGGTGAAGATTTATTCGATATTTCTGAAACCCTTGTAATGCCTACTGATGCCCAATATGATGATAACTATAAAAAGATAGTGAAGGCTTTGGATGACTACTTGCTACCTATAAAGAATACTGAATACGAATTTTTTCAATTTCGACGCACTGTACAACATGACACTGAAACCATTGACCAATTTGTGACTCGTCTGAAGAAACTGGCTGTTAATTGTGGCTTCACTAACCAAGCTATGACGGATGCTGAAATAAAGCACCAAATTATCAAAGGGGAAGAAACAAGAAGGTTCGCAGAAAAGCGCTACAACAAGACATGACTCTCGACCAAATTGTATCACTGGCAAGGTAATTGGAAATCTCTGAATGGGAAGCACATGGCATACAACATTTGCAGTTGCCGGACACTGTGAACAAAACTGCCCACACTCCATCCAGCCGACAACATCAGACACAACGTGGTGGTTATTAGAAAAATCGACACGCTCAAGACTAAAAAAAAATCTCTTCAAGTTGTTACTTTTGTGGCGGTAAATATCCACATCAAGGTGTCTGCCCAGCAAAGAGTAAGCAATGCCACTATTGTCATAAGAGTGGACATTTCAAATCTTGTTGACGTAAACTGAAAAAAACAGTAATGAAAAGAAAAGTAGTAAGCTTCCCTACAAGCGAAATGTTGTCGATACAGTGTGTGTTATGATAGTTCAGATACCAGTAGTGATTTCCTGTTTAATATCTAAGTTTATGAAAGATATGGTGGCAAGCTTCCATTTGCAAATCTTTCCATAAATGGTAAATGTATAGATTTGATGTTAGATTCAGGTGCTACTTGTACTGTTTTGAATAAGAGTGATTTTCAAGCATTAAGTAATTCTGTAACTCTTGAACAAATCAATAAGAATTTATTCACCTATGGCAAACAACAAAAGGTTAATGTAATTGGTCTTCTAAAAGTCAAGATTGACATTGGAAATCGTTTCGAAACTTGGATTTCATTGTTGCCGATACTAAAGACTCCTCAATTTTAGGATATTCTTCCACAAGTCTTCTTGGTTTTATACAAATTAACTCCCATCAGTCGAATAGTGTTTCAGTATCTGAGAGGGTTCCAAACACAAGTCACACACAACCACACGAACAAATCAATTTATTGGACACAGACCAGTCAGCTGTTACGAAAGATTCAAAATTGGCTGCTCTAGAAATGCCAAATTGTCCAAAAACTGTACAAAAAATACTACGTGATCACGCCCAAGTTTTCACAGGTATGGGAAAATATAATGGCAAACAAATTAAACTTCATGTTGATGAAAATGTCAAACCTATTGCCCAGAATCAGAGACGTGGTCCATAACATTTGCGCAAAAAAGTTGAAGCAGAGATAAAATCATTGGAAGGTTCTGATATTTTGGAAAAAAATGATGGCCAAATACCTGGGTGAGTCCCATTGTCATCGTTCCAAACTCTGGCACTGATAAAGTAAGAATATGCGGTGATTATCGAGCTCCAAATATGGCTATCCAAAGGGAACGCCATGTTACTCCAACTGTACAAGAAATTCGTACAAAAAGCCATGGTTCCACTGTATTCAGTAAATTGGATGCTAATAAGCACTATTTACAATTTGTACTTGATCAAGAATCTCGGAATATTACGACAATCAGTACTCACGTTGGACTTCGACGATATAAACGTCTTCCTTTGGTATCAATTCGGCGGTTGAATTTGCCAAAACGAAATGTCGCTAATTTTACAAGATAGTCCAGGTGTTGAAAGTATTGCTGATGACATAATTATTCATGGTGTAGATCAGGAGGCGCATGACAAAGCACTCCATGCAAGTTTGTCTCGTTTGACTGAATATGGCTTGACTCTCGGTTTGTCAAAATGCGTGTTTTCAGTTCCAGAAATAGAGTTCTTTGGATTCACATTCGATAGAAATGGAATGCATTGTAATGAAAAACGAATCAAAACAATCCGTGAACTAAAACGCCCCGAGAACGTTTAAAAAGTTCCTTAATTTCTGGGTATGTTGGGTTTGCCTTCTATGATGGTGCCCCATTGTAGCACTCTGTCAGAGCCAATAAGATGCCTTACAAAAAAAAGGTGTTCCATTCATTTGGGGTGATGCTCAAGAAACTTCGTTTGAAAGTATAAAGAGTGCAATATGCTCTGACACAACCTTAGGTTATTTTGATATAAATAAACCCACAACTCTTACCATTGATGCAAGTCCTGTCAGTTTTAGTGCTATTTTGCATCAGGGTGATACGCTTATCAGTTGTGCTAGTAGGTCATTATCAGAAACTGAAAAACGTTATAGCCAACTGGAACGAGAAGCCTTAGCAATTTCCTGGGGTTTAGATTATCATCGATCGCCTGAACTTGTTGTGGAAACAGATCACAAACCACTTGTTCGAAAATTTAATAGTCAAGAATACCATAAAATGTCAACGCGTATTGAAAGGTGGGTAATTAAAGCCCAGAGATTTAGATTCAAAGTTCAATATATATAGGGAACGAAAAATCCTAGTGATTATCTATCACGCCACCCTGGTGAATTTAAATCTCATGACGCAACCTATACTGATCAGTATATTTCATTTGTGCAACATCACTCAAACCTCGTGCTGTAACCTTAGATGAAATACGTAACGCTACACAGAATGATGACATACTAATGTTTGTTGCCCAATGTTTGCAAAATAATGCTTGGCACAAAATACCTGCTAATGTAAATAAAGAATATGTGACGATATATAAACAGATCAAAGATGAGCTATCTTTTTCCGACGGAATACTTTTGAGGGGATCTAAAATTGTTGTCCCTTTGTCACTTCAATCTCAAATGGTTTCAACTGCGCATGAAGGTCAATTAGGATCATCTAAAACTACAGCACTTATGAGAGAAAAAGTTTGGTTTCCCGCAATGAATTCTCTTGTGTAATCGGTGATATCTGATTGCTATGCTTGCAAACTTAATGTTGACACAACTATACAAGAACCACTGAAACCAACAAAACTACCAAGCGAAGTTTGGTCATCTCTTGCTACTGATATGTATGGTCCTTTACCCAACGGCGAATATCTTGTGTAGTTATAGATGAGTATTCACGTTTTCCTGAAGTTGAAGTTACTAACTCGACAAGTTCCGCGTCAATCATACCAAAACTTGGCCGTATTTTCACATCCTACGGATACCCTTCTAAACTCAAAGTGACAATGGGCCCCCTTTCAATTCGAATGAATTTGCATCTTACTCCAAAAATTCTGGTTTCAAACATCAGAAAATTACCCCTGAATATGCAAGGGCAAATGGTCTAGCAGAAAACTTCATGAAAAATTGGGCAAGGTAATTCGTTGCTGTCTAATTGAACGGAAAAATTGGAAGATTGAAATGCGGAAATTCCTACTTAATTACCGTTCAACTCCTCATCCCTCAACTGCCAGAAACCCTGCTGAGGTAATGTTCAGTCGTAAAATTAAGAGCAAATTACCTTTTATTGATAACTCAATGATGCAATTATCAAAAACAAACACAATCGCAGCATGGATAAAAACAAACTGTATCATGATAAACAAGGCAGAGTGAAACACTGATCGTTTTCAGAAGGGGAGAAGGTGTTAGTGAGAAACTCGAAACGTACAAAATATTCACCAAGGAAAAGGAAGATGTATTTCGTGTTTCAGGTTCTAAAGGTAGTATGATAACAGCTACAAATAAGCATGACAAAAGTGTAACCAGAGATAAATCTTTCTTCAAAGTGTACCATGGTCCAGAAATTGAAAATTATGATATAAACGATTATGATGAAGACGAAGAATTAGAAATGCTCATGAATGAAATGAAAATGAAGCAACACACACAGACACCTTCACAAAGTGAAACACCCGGTGTTGACACAGATTCTTCACAAACTGAACACAGCAAGCAACCACAGACACTGAGGAGATCAACACGTACGAGGAAACCTAATATCAGAGAAGATTTCCTCTATTATTAAAATGCCCGAATATGAACTGATATGTAAATTAGAGTATGAATTTGTGTCTGTTTATTCAAATCTTGGATTGCAATGGCATCTGCTGATTTTTGTTAGGTCATATATAATTAAGCTGGATTGTTTTGTATGTTTTATCCTAAGGTAGGAAGGAATGCAGTGACCTGTACATTCTATACATATGTTAATTTGTTGCATCAAGTAATGGCACTGCACCTGTGTATTTTGCACCTGCATCTGCATTTTCTGTATTTAAAAGAGAAAATGAATAAATCGGACAGTCAGTGCTCTGTCATCGTCGTGTTAGCTCCCGTTACTGTATGTATCGGTGTATGCCTTTCAACTTGGCCATTCTGAACATTGCACCACATATGAAGAAAACAAGCTCATGCACCTACTAAATCTCAAGACACATACTTTTAATGTTGTTTTTCTTGTTTATTGCACTAAGTTCTTCCAAAAAATATATAAATACCTTATGAAAAATTGTTTGGAGGAACGGGAACTTAATTATAGGGTTTGAAATTTAGCAAATTTACGATTTATGTTCAATGGCCGATATAAAGTCTAATCGACGTTCGAATATTAATTTATCCCCATTAAGTTATATATCAATGAAAAGGCCATAATCTGGGCTTTCTAAAAATATAACGTTTGTAGTATTTTATTGTTTCTGTATCCGTAGAGCGGTAGATATGTGACCCCTACCCCATTGTTGAAATCCAAGATGGCGGCCAAGATGGCGGCCAAGATGGCGCCAAATGAACCCCATGGGACAATATTTGATTTTGGGAACATCAAAATTCATTAACTATAGACCTAATTATTACAAAAATGTAGGTTAAAAATACATCCATGGGATGCATTGGAACCCTACCTTCCGACACGACTAAATAGGAACAATAGGAACACAGATGTAATTGTTGGGTAGGCAATAGAGCAGGAGGTCCGATTTTTGGTACATAGGGATTATTATGGGAGCAAAGTTTTTGACAAAATGTCACATGACCTCGGTTACCTTTGACCTCAGAATTTCTTCTATGCCAGTAGCCACAAGGGTTATTATCTTCATTTTGTGCTGTGATGGTAGACAATATAGTGCCACATCCTTTACCTCAGTAATTCTGCACATAAATAATTTGACCTAGCCAATAAAACTATATAGTGGTCTGATTTTGGTCAAAATATGTAACAATAGGAACAAAAGTATTAATAAAAAGACGTGTAACTGAGATGACCTTTGCGCTCTCTGATGACATTTGCCTTCTTTTTCCCACCTAAGGTTGCTTTGACCCCAGCATCGCTGCTTATTATTATTGTTATTATTATTATTATTATTATTATTATTATTATTATTATTATTATTATTACAAGTTTAGGGGCTATAAGTATTATATAGAAATCTAATAACAGTTCATTGAAGCTGTTGGAATTCTGAAAAAGAGGTGTTGTTTATTTTAATTTTGTCAATAGGGGTGACTTCTAATTGTCGTACGTATATTCTCTCCGCCAAGTTAGGTGTTCCTTTTGACACAACTACCCTTATGAATATTCATGTATTGCAAAAGCTGACAGTCGCTGTGTCTGGCAGCGTGTGCTCACAGCTAGCTGCTGAGCTGCACAGCGTAGCCTTCGAATGCAGGCCCATCGTGGCGATTGGCCTTGTAAACGTATCTTCAGCGTGGCATTTGTAGTTGTGGCGAAAACCATAAACCCTCTCCCTATGCTGACGTTGCTGGTTTTATTTTGTTCATGTGCATTAAATGTAAGCAATCAAGGAAGTTTTGGGATGGAAATAGAGCAAAGGCATGAGTTTCCGCGAGATCTGTGCTACAAATATAACTTTACGCATGCGCACTCTTTTGCCAGTGGTGCGTGTAGCCTGTCAATATGAGCATGCGCAATTGAGTGAACGTGCGCGTGAATGTGTCGTCTGCACACTACGTCCCGTGTTATAATCATGTCATTCAGCTTTGCATGTTGACAGAAACTGGAATTACTGCAGAGAATATTTTTCAGGACATCACAAGAGAGTCCCTAAGGTAATAAGTAGGACGTTTAGGAAATCCTTTCAGAAAGTTCACGCCGCCTGTGGCCATTTTGTGGAGTATAAGCTTATAGTTATACGTACCTGGAGCGTATACAGTATTTCTACTGTACAGTGTACATATTGCCGGATAATATGCGATGGAATTTTGCGTTTCACGTCGTTCAATCATTCAGATGGAAATGCTGCCCTTCTCCAAACTTTGAAAAAACAGGGTGACAGATTTGGAATGCTAAGTCTTGTATATCAAGAATGATGTAATTTAATGAGAAGACATTTGTATTCGAGCACGGCTACATTTTTTGATTCGAGAACTCTCATCATGGACCGTGGTTGTATTCAACAATCGAGAGGGCTAGGGTGAGTCGAACTTTTTCCTATGTCCATGTAGCACTTGTGCAAAAATAAGCGAATCTACAGGCCTTTGGCGAATCAATAAATGCGTTTTTCACCAAGCTGAAAGGTTGAAAGATCCGTCCGTCACTTTGGGACGAGGTAGATAAATGCAGTCAAACCCAGCTGGGCACATAATGTGACTTTGTTCTGGAAATTACGAAGACGACCGGCCGTGCGGTGGAACTTTGCAACAAAGTTTCAATATCTGAACTGACGTACTTGAATGACAGGCACAGGAAACGATGGCCAATAAAATGCATTCTCGTGTATGACACGGAAATTATGCCTCCTCCCAACAGAAGGGCCATGGTCTATTTTTAGCCCTGCTACAGTATGTCTCAGTGCTAAAAAGGCCATATTGTTGTCATGGCGACTTTTAAAATTTGCATACAACTGTGAGAGTGAAACGGGTTGTAATAGGTCACAAAACTTTTGAGTCCCACTGTCGTCCATTACACCTGTTTCCTTGGGCATTAAAGGTGTGCAAGTATACACATCAAAAGACTAGAAAATTCACTTCATGGGAAGAACCTTGTAAAATAGCCCTTTCTTGTCTGGTTAACGAAAAAAGATACCCCTGATCTAAAATATGCATGGACTACCAGCCAGTGTCAACGGGCTACTAACTTCAGAATATGGTTGCCCAAGTGGACTACCAGGGAAAAAAACTTAATTTCGAGCCCTGGGCAATATTAAACATGAAACATTTAACTTGTAATAATTCCCCTTGTCTTGGCTTGCTTGGTTTAAAAAATGTTTAAAGGTATACAGGGACCGTGTCCAAATTTAGCCATTGCTACCGTGGAAAGGGGAAATCAAGCTAATCATCAGAATCATAGAGTTTATGGGGTCACGCCAGGTCACACAAGAAATAATGCACCACTACATGGCCATAATTTTACTTTAGTTAAACAATAAGAAATAATTTGAGGATTGAGGCAAAGAAATCAAAATAAATTATTATAAAATGAACATTATTATACTTTGTTAATTATAAACTCATAAATAAATAAGTACCAGTGAATTATGTTTAAATAAAACAAAAAAAATGTGTGCTACTGTAACTGCTTGTGATAAATGTACTCGTACATTGGGTGATAAGGAGGATTTGGCTCGGATACTAGTAGAATTTATTTCAGCACTTAAAATTAATTTGAAGGGATAAACTTTATTTTTTGTCTTTTTTCCAGAGGCCCATATATCTTTCTTTCATGAATTTGACTTTGTTTGTGTACCGTCTATTTACTGTCTCTTCTGTGCTGTTTTGTGTCTATGTTTACAACTATTGTCTTACAAATTCTGACCTAGTGTTATTGGATTATGGATTGGTATGATTGCGATTATCTTAATTCGATAAATGCATAATAAGTTAGTAATATACTATAGAACACTTATTTGGGATGACTGCATGAAACACAATTAAAAATACTTGAAAAATTATTTCTGGTCTATGTAAATTAATTCTAACACACTAAAATTAACGGAAAACATAATTTTGACCAAAATGGCCCCAATATACATTATCTTTCTTATTCTTTCTACAATGAAGGCAAAGAAATTACAAATATTATTATTATTATTATTATTATTATTATTATTATTATTATTATAGAACAAATGTTTAAAGTTGTTACTTTGAAATCCATAAAACAAACTAGTGAATTATGTTTTAAGATAGACCCTCTCGAGGGTCTATGGTTTTAAATAAAACAACTGTGATTACCGAAATGGTTACTATGGCAACTTAAAACAAAAATGAACATGGAGTTCATGCTGTTATAAATACACTTAGGAGAGCATTGCATAGTAACTGGGATTACTTTTAATGGACCTAGGAAAAACATTGAAACTTTAAAACACAAATAGGTTACTATGGAAACACACTCAGACAGGGCAGTAAAAATGGATATCATATTTTGTCTTTCTAACCTGAAATAACCCTTTGGTATAATATTTCTGTTGATTACTGGATTTTTACACAGGATATTTGGTCTTTCTAACCCGAAATATCCTTTGATATAACACATTCTGTTGATTCCTGGATTTTAGGTGGAATCTTTGAAAAACTGGTAATTTTTACTCCCGAATGGTTGCCATGGAAACATCTCACATTAAAACGAGTTTGATTTTTTTTGGTGTGCTAACCAGAAAAAACCCTTTTATCAATTTTTACATCAATCAATAGTTCTTTAATAGGAATTAGGGAAAAGTAACATTTTTAATCCCAGAATAGTTACCATGGCAACTCAAAACATTAAAATAAGTCTGGTTTTTGTGTTCTCTGACCCGAACTCCCCCGCTAGATAATTTTCATATCAATCAAAGTAATTTTTCATTGGATATTAGAAAAACTGAAATTTTCAACCCCTAAAATGGTTACCATGGAACATGGGGCAGTGAAATCGATATCATATTTGGTCTTTTCGACCCAAAATACCCTTATGGTGAAATTTTCATGGAAATTGAACCTATTATTATTCGCGTTATTATTTCTATATAATACTTATATTAATTATTACAAGTTTAGGGGCTATAAGTATTATATAGAAATCTAATAACAGTTCATTGAAGCTGTGGGAATTCTGAAAAAGAGGTGTTCGAATGCAGGCCCATCGTGGCAGTCGTGGGCGCGCACAAAACAAGGCACAGCGACTGTGGAGAGTGTATGCCAGTGTATTTGCTGCAAATACCTTCACGCAAGCGCACTCGTTTGCCAGTGTAGTCTGCCAATATGAGCATGCGCAATTGAGTTTACCTGCGCGTGAATGTGTAGTCTGTACACTACATCTCGTGCTATAATCTTGTCGTTGAGCTTTGCATAATGACAGAAACTGGAATTACTGCAGAGAATACTTTTCAGGACATAACAAGTGAGTCCCTAAGGTAACAAGTAGGACGTTTAGGAAATCCTTTCAGAAAGTTCACGCTGCCTGTGGCCATTTTGTGGAGTATAAGCTTATACGTACCTGGAGCGACGGTATACAGTATTTCTACTGTACATATTGCCAGATAATATGCGATGGAATTTTGCGTTTCACATCGTTCAATCATTCAGATGGAAATGCCGGCCTTCTCCAAACTTTGAAAAAAATCAGGGTGACAGACTTTGGAATGCTAACTCTTGTATAACAATGACGTTGAAGACATTTGTATTCGAGCTCGGCAACATTTTTTGATTTGAGAACTCTCATCATGGCGGATTCACTGAAACAGTGAGTATTCAACAACTTTTTCCTATGTCCATGTAGCACTTGAGCAAAAATAAGCGAGTCCACAGGAGCAGTGTGCGAAATTAAGAGAAAATAGCTTCAGGTCATAAGGACCTGCAACAAGCCAAAGCTTCAGGTCCTTACAGAAAACTGCCGGTCCTCAATAAATGCAGTTGTTAACGACCATTAAAGTCAACTTCTCCACCAATACTATGCTTTTGAATGTTGAAATATTTAATTTTTCATGTCCTTTTATCAATAGAGTCGGTAAGTATTCTCTGAAAAGGACTATTGTTTATATAGATTGCAGAATAGTGTAAGTGAATGATCATGAACCATTCATCTACATTATCTGGAATCTGAAAAAAGATCACAGCCCTCATCTTCCTCACTGTCATGCGCACACATTTATCAATGTTTTCCATTCGGGGTGGGGGGACTATGGGACTAACAGGAGAATTTGACATATTTTTCTAGCCATGTCAAATCCCCCCTCTCGGACTATAAAATGATGTCAAACACCCAGGGGCCGGGGAATACAGGCTCATGCACTGGCTACATGTGGCTGATGAAAGCGAAAAAGTTTGTGTCTCACGACTTTCTATGGGGAATGGTGTACTCTACATTGCTGTGTACAATTGTACACTACACCAGGGCATGTGATATTGTGATTTGAAAATGGTTAGCGAGCTGAAAATCACTTCTGAAATTAGCCAACACGAGTGGTGGAAGAGTGAGTGAATAGCTTAGTACCCTGAAAACAGTCATGAGTAAGGGGAGTGTATGAATAATTTTTTATGCAAACATTGATCACTATGTCTTTTTTGATATGACGTATGGATTAGGGCAAAATTTTTCAAAAAATAAATATTTTTAAATGTTGCCTCTGTTGCATTCATGAAGACACAGATGATGTTATACTTTTGATTAAAAGGACAAGTATCGTTACTTTTTTTCTATTATAGAAATTGCAGACAACATGAATGGCACACGTCGCCACTCGCGGAAATGAATGCATATTTTTTGATAGAAAAGTTTTGCCTGAGCGACTGCTGGGTCTCATCGCACTTTAAAAGCTTAAAGTTATTAAAATGACTCTGAAAAGTTTGACAGACACTCGATACTGCTGAAAACAACGATCATTTAATCAGTTAATCAATTAATGATACCGTAAAATCCTAAAAGACGTAAAATTTTGCGACATTTAGGCCTACAGCCAAGGATGACGGTGAGTTTTGCATGCCTGTAGTAAAACGATATACATCGAAACAATTTGAAGAGAGTATACACGACGGATCGTGCAACTCGACAAAACTGTTACAAAAAACTGTTATGATAAGGCCGCTTTGTTTTATAAAATGTACACTTGTTATCACGTCGATATAACGTGGTATCAGTCGGCCTTGTGAAAGACCAACGAGCAAGCAGGATGTTCTAGCGGTCAACAAAACAAATGCAGTGAAACGTGAACTTGACAGTCGACTGCAGGTAGCACAATTGGGCTACTGTGTAACATCTAGTCCTTGTATTGGGTGTAGTTCAAAACCATAGAGGTTAAGAAATACCTCAATCTTCAAAACCGAATATGTTTAGTCAACGGCACTTTTCTCGTAGTAGGTTTTTGTCTTAAACTCTTCTATGAACTGTTTATGTTTTGAACACTTCAATGGAAAATCAAAGCAAAGGAAACGAAGTCAGTTTGATAAGTGGAGTGATACTGGGTGTTGTTGTCATATGACACAGATATGCTAACATTACCAGGGTTACACTCACTAGACAAGTATTATTATAATATTGTGTCGCATTGTTGCACCAGAATCAATTCATTCAATTGCTAGAATCTGCATGCACGGACGTAATTCATACTGATCTGAATGTAATTAGCTGCACCGTGCTATGCGCTTCGATCGGAGGGATTAGACTCTTCGTAAATGTAAAAAGTCGCAAGACAAAAATTACTATGTTGTGACATTGTCAACCCCCGGTCTGGCGTACCATAGAGATCGAATTCCCCACTACTAGTACACGAAGTGCGATCAATATCCCCTGTTGCCCCGCACTCCCACGGTGGAAAACATTGATAGGTGCATGACATTCAAGTCCGAATCACATGATCAAGAGTCAGTCATCATCTGCATCTGTTACAGGTCTTGACAGAGAAATTTTCATCATTTATTCCAAATTTCAGTCGGTCATAAGGACCGACATGTTGCTAAAAACTTTCGGCCCGACGAGAAATCTGTCGGTCTCGGACCGTCGGACCGACGTTAATTTCGCACACTGTCCACAGGCCTTTGGCGAATCAATAAATGCGTTTTTAACAAATTTAAAGCTGAAAGGTTGAAAGATGCGTTTGTCACTTTGGGACGAGCTAGACAAATGCAGTCAAACCCAGCTGGGCATAGAAATTTGCCATAGTATGACTTTGTTCTGTAGACGACCGGCCGAGCGGTGGAACTTTGCGACAAAGTTTCCATATCTGAACTGACGTACTTGAATGACAGGCACAGGAAATGATGGCCAATAAAAGCGCATTCTCGTTGCATTTTGATAATAATGTGACACAGAAATTATGCCTCCTCCCAACAGAAGGGCCAAAAAGGATTTCCTAAACGTCCTACTGTTACCTTAGGTACTCACTTGTTATGTCCTGAAAAGTATTCTCTAGAGTAATTCCAGTTTCTGTCATTATGCAAAGCTCAACGACAAGATTATAGCACAAGACGTAGTGTTCAGACTACACATTCGCGCGCAGGTAAACTCAATTGCACATGCTCATATTGGCCAATATTTTTGCATCTGCCAGTAGTTTTAACACAAGTTTCTATCCCATTTTACATAAATTGGTAATAACATTTTAAATATTTTGATGTTTAGTGGTTGGAATGTTCAGTTATTTGCAAAATACAATTTTGGCAGGAAAATAACAGATTTGTTCATGTGACCTTACTTAGGTAATATATTATGATAGATTTCAACTTAATCAAGTGCGAAACGTATTTTTGACAATTTTCACAATTTTCTGACCAGGTCTGATTAAAAAGTATGATCAAAGTGATTTACATGTAAGCAAGCCTATGCCCATGCATTAACATACCTGAGCGTTTTCTGTACACATTTTTATTCTTATCGTCTTTTACATACTTAATACGTGGAACAGGGTAACTTTCCGCTATTTTTTCTTTTCATTTTACCTTTAAGTCAGGTACGACAGCACTCTGGCTAAACAAACCATGATACAATGTATGCAGACGGATGCAAATCCGTTTTTAAGGACACACATTGATAAACATGGAGTGGAATGTCACCTAGACGTTTGTCTCTGTCAAAGACAAATTTAACCCCTTAGAAAATGCATGCTTTTCAACTTTTACACTACATAAACCTTGAAATCGAATTCAAAACACTAAGAAATACATTTGAGTGTTTGGATAGAACACAAAAAGGAATATGCTGTGTTGTGTCCATTACTCTGTGCATATGACAGAATAAAAACTAGTATTCGATAAACACTTCTGTCTCACACAAATGTCGTACTGCTTCAGAGAAAAACTGATCAGCATCCGTTTGCATTTATTGTATCATGTTTCGTCTAC
>NC_091949.1:23082617-23174804 GCF_041260155.1 Ptychodera flava | reverse complement strand
TCTGTAGAGTAAAGGGGAATGGCAACCACTTTGAATTTCAAAAATCAGTAAATATTGGGTAATTTATTTCTTTGGTATAACATTTTGCATAGTAACCCCTGATTTTGAATTTTGATTTCAAAGGGGAATGATTTAAAGTTTCATTGTAGAAGGTTTGAGAAAAATTTTAAGTCTTGTAATTTTGAGGCATGTGGAAGATACCATCTGAGTAAAACTATGTACGTGAGTTACATGTTTGCAGTCTCTTTTTTTAATGTCCAAGGTAATATGAAATGCGTGTAAAATTGAAGTTTTATAAAACATCATAAGGGTCTATGGCCAGCTTCTATTACATTTCAGTAATAGATCAAAAGTGCGGGTGCTTAGGGTGGAAGGACCTGAATATTTTGGTATTCTTCAAATCCTAAGAATAAGTTTACATCCTTACTTCTTTGAAAGTTGCAGCAAAACTGAAAGCTTGCTTCTGTCTCACAAACTCTCTCCATAATGGACTTGGATCGATTAATCTGCAGAGAGAACAGAAAAATATTGTGTGAGTATGTAAAAATACTAAAATTACCGTAAAAACCTTATCATTTTGACAAAAAAAAAATAATTGTGATTTGTAGTTGAATTATATGAAAATTTACAAAGCCAAAATGATTTTCGTGGTCAAATTATTAGAGATTTCAACTTTTTTTGACAGTTCATAAGTGATATGCTTACTGTCTTGGACGACTAAAACTTTAACCTATGAAGGTGACTTTTCTGAAATCTAGACTGACATTCTGTGCTGTACAGTGTATTTTCTGTGTATATTATCAAAATTTAAAATGTTCAAAACAGCTTGTCATGATTGATTGGTCGAATTATTAGAGATTGAGAAAGTCCCAATTTCCATGAGTGGTCAAACTGATAAGGGTAAAACAAAATTAAGTTTTGAGAAAGAATAGGGTGGTCGAATTAATAGAGTGGTCGAATTTATTGGGTTTTTACAGTACTACAGAACAGATTTCAAGGCTGCTCTATTGAATCTCATTCTCTTGCTCCATAACAGATGTTTGCTTGATGGGCGAAGTTTATATTGTCTCCAGTCATACTACATATTCCGAAGTGCTACTGTACTAAGATAATACAAGATACACCCAGTATTTTTTGCAGGACCCTGGGTATAAGGTTTGGGAACCCTGGCATAATTTCTGTTGACTGCATTGATGTTCCAAAGGGAACTTGGTCATGACCAGGAACTCCAGTAAACTTTACGTAGATACCATCCTCAAAAAAATCATAGACTCCTTTGACTGGTTTGTAAAAGTTTTTTTTTTCCGTTGGCTTGGATATTCTGTTACACCAGATACGACAACTCAGATATGCTGATCCGCACAGGCATGCGATCATGCATATTCTACAATGAACAAGTTTGGTGTCATTGCCTTCCAGAATATCTATCACAACTGACTGAACAGAAACACAAAAAGTGATTCAATCTCAGACAAATTTTGCCTGAGCTTATACTATTTTATACTTTCAGTTATACATAGAAAAACAAACTAATCTTCCTTCAGATACAATGACAACGTTGATCTCACTAATACTATGAAGGTAGGGATTTGATCTCACCTGGGATGATACAGTGGTGCAAGTGCATGGTGCTTGAATATTTTTTCTGTCAATTGTAGCTTTGCAAGTTTTTGTTTCCATCTTTTTTCTCTTCTGTAAAATAATAACATAGGGTAAAAGAAGCTGTCTACAATGCTGTTTTGATAAAAGTTCTATAGTTTGTTAACAATGTGGCCTTACGGTAAAAGCTTACTTGGATAGACACAGACAGATTGTTACAATATTCTTAAAATGTAGGGTATGATTCTATGAAGGTCGATTACACAATTTCTTCGATAAATTCAAACAAATCTCCATATGTGATACATGTGTGATGGTTCGTAACTGTTCATGCATTTTAGATTAGCTTTAGCTAAATGACGGACTGGGAGTGCCCCTTCCCTAGCTGCAAAGGCTCTATGGTGCGGCAGTCGGTGATTTTTGGTTTTTGCGACCTCGCTCACCAGTAGCTTTACAATGCCAAAGACCCTATAGACTGGAAAATATGTGCAACATCAGTGTAGCACACCCTTTTGTAAAATATGCAAATACTGGATGTGTTCTACCATAGACCCTCGAGAAAAACAACACAAAGTTTCGTTTTGTTGATGATCTTTGTCGAGTGCGATCGCTGTGTCCAAGGCAATTTTTAAGCCCAAAAATGACAAGGTTAGTGTAGACGATTCTGAAGTGTTCTTTTTTGATAGATAAGTGCAATGATACACGGTAGAACAAACATATTTGGTACCTAGAGTGCACTGCACCGATGTCTTGCTTATTTTCCAGTCTATAGGGCCTTAGGCATTGTAAGCTACTGGTGAGCAAGGTTGCAAAAACAAAATCACCTACTGCCTCACTCGGAAGTCACTAGTGTAGAGCTGCAAGTTTGGTCCATAGCTGTTGTGGTTGGTTACAGACGGGGTTCCTGCCTTTTACAGGCTGGATTTGACATTTAACTTTTAACGCCGCCACCACAGTCGTAAAAGTCAAAACCTGCCCTTAAAAGGCAGGAATCCCGTCTGTAACCACCAAAGCTATGGACCCCCAGCTACCCCTTCCCAACCTCCCCATGACCCCCATCCCATCCTGGTAAGATACCTGATTCTCACCACCCCACCATCCTCCTTGTTTCAACATATGTAATATGTATTATAAATCATACTAGTGTAAGTGCAGATTTTTTTAAAAGGAGGACTTTAGTGCACATGCTCTCTCAGCGAACTTTCACTCATGAGACTATGGTATGAGAGCCGGAAGCGCAAAATGTTCGCATATACGGTAGAAAATTTAGAAATAGAAGCGCCACACTCTATAAGACACGTGCACTCACTGCCTCTGCTCCTGGGCTAATGTGAGCTTCACTGGAGTAAAATCTTCAGCCATGTCCGTATTTTGCTAGTAAGACGTATAGTTGGTGGGGCTTTTGAAGTTTCTAGCACTTTGGGTTGACGACAACCATGCGCCAGCGCTCTTGCACGAATGTTTTTATCAGGCGGTCTGTGTTTTTATATTCCGCGCGCACTCCGCCCCCAAACGACAATGCTCTAGTAAGCGTAAGAATCAGAATCTGAATGAAAACATAACCTTTCTCTTACCTTCAAGTGGGTGATTTTAATTTCAACACAGTCAAAATCAATATATTGACTTCAAGTGTATTTTCTTATTGAAATTTATTCAAACTACAAACTTTGGAAAGAAAGTAGGTATTTTAATACACTAATATCGATGGAATGGGACGTAGGGTAATGTAATCCGAAAACTAGTCCATGGGCGCTAACATTACGCATGCTTCGTGACCCTTTAAAAGGTCAACTGTAGGTCACAATCTCACGCAAGCCGCTGGCAAATATGAGATGTTGGATGTGGATGATAATTTACGATTTCACGTCAATGAAGGTAAAGATTCCTACTACTTATCGTTGTTCTTAATGAATATTCACAAGTAGATGGTCGAACACGATTGCTTTCATTGGAAGGAATGAAGATTTAGGAATACACACATGAAACATTGTGAACATTTTTTGAGACCTGCCGAGTCCGAGACACAGGCACCAGTTGGCTGGGTAGTCTGCTAGATCATCGGGGTCCTACTAATTACTGCCCGTCACTGCCCGTCAGGAAATTAGCCTTCCAATTACTGTAATCAGTCGATATTTCAATACCAAAGACCACTACTCTTTGTAAAAACGAACGAAATAATATTCCAAGATCCGAAAAATGTTGATTTTCGAACGAGTAGCAACGCTAATCGTGTAATCGTACATGCATCACCATTGGCCATACCATGGATGTAAAAAATTTTTTTTACATCCATGGCCATACATACTGCCCGTCGACGTCCGACCACTGCCCGTCACTGCCGTCGGGAAATTTACACTTCAACGACTGTAATCAGTTGATATCTCATATCAAAAACATTACTTACTACACAACTAAACAAAATTGTCGTCCCAGACCCCAACAACGTTGATTTGCGAACGAGTGGCAACGCTGATCGTAATGGTTCCCAGACACTTCGCACCAAAACCACTTCGCACCATACCATCTCGTCCCATACCATTTCGCACCAAAACCACTTCGCACCAAAACAACCTCGTACCAAAACCTCTTCGCCCCAAAAATCACGTCGCCCAAAACCATTGCGACCCGAAAAAAACACGACTTAACTCCCCAATTTATCTGTAACCGTTAAAAGCTGAAAATAACCAACCACTGCCAGTGAGTTTTAATCACCTTTCTACCATCCCAGGACTGAAATCTTGAAATTGTACACATTTCGATAAAATGACATCGCATCGTGCAATACCGCGCACGGCACCTGAAATGTACCATTTAGTAGTTTGTGTGTTTCTTTTATCTAATATATGGTATGGTTTCATGGAAGAATATATGGTTCGTGGTAGCCAAGTTGCAGGTAAAAACAACGCTATGATACATCGTGACATCGATGTTTTACGACGAGTTGACGGAACTATACGGTAAGCGAAGTGGTTTTAGTACAAGGTGGTACTTGGGGCGAAGTGGCGTTGGACGAGGTAGTACTTGGGACGAGGTGGTTTTGGTGCGAAATGGTTTTGGGACGAAGTTGTGTGGGGCGAACTGGTTTTGGTGCGAAGTGTCTGGACCCCATCGTAATCGATGTCCGACCACTGCCTATCCATCACTGCCTGTCGAGTAGAGAACTTAGCGCTCCAATATTCACGTTAGTTCTGAGACAGGACTCGGGCATTTGGAGTAAAACAGACTCTTATTTTGTAGCTTTCTATTAATATAAGTGGTCTTTGGTATTGATATATCGACAGATTACAGTAATTTGAAGGCTAATTTCCTGACGGGCAGTGACGGGCAGTGACGGGCAGTAATTAGTAGGACCGGATCATCGAGCTCCGAGTAGCTCCATGGCTTGATCGATCGATTTTCTGCTCGATCTATCGATCTCGTACTCGATCTGCCCGCCACTGCAACTTTAGGTTACAGTGGTGGGCAGATCGAGTAAGGATTCGATAGATCGAGCAGACCCACAGGCTTTCTGCTGAGTGGGCAGTTTGTGTCGGTCCTACTAATTACTGCCCGTAACTGCCCGTAGCTGCCCGAGGACTGCCCGAGAACTGCCCGAGGAGCAAGTAGGCCAAATTTCGCCAATTTTAACACTAAGCCAATAGCTTGAACTTATATTATGCCTGGCTAACCAAAAATATCATTGATTTAGTGTTTTCTTTAGCGGCTTTAGAACCCGAAAGACGCCGGGCTTTCGACGAGAAAGACGTCCCCATCTTGATTGTGAGATCATACCATTCAGTGCAAGGGGTGGTAGGCTATCAAGCTGTAAGCACTCGGCGAGGTTATTGTACCACCTCTCGGACTAAATGGTATGATCTCACTATCAAGCTGGCGGATGTCCTTCGAGCAGGGCCGTCTTCAGAGTTCCAAAACCGCCGGAGAAAACATCAGGTTAACGCCAAATCAATGATATTTTTGGTTGGCTTGGCATGATATAAACTGAACCTATTGGCCTAGTGTTAAAATTGGCGAAATTTGGCTCACTTTTTCCTCGGGCAGTGCTCGGGCAGTTCTCGGGCAGTCCTCGGGCAGCTACGGGCAGTCACGGGCAGTAATTAGTAGGACCCGTTTGTGTAAGTGTAGTTTATGCTACGTTCCTAGCTGCAAAATTGTAGCGCTACGGTGAGGCGGTCGGTGATTTTGGTTTTTGCGACTTCGCTCACCAGTAGCGCTACAATGCCGATGGCCCTGGGAAGTATAAATAAGCGCATCCCACTGGACTAGGCGTGTTGATGTGAAATGCTACATATTTACTGCATTTGGTCGTACCGATTTATCACTACTGGAAACTAAACACTCTACTACACTAATCTTGTCGTTTATGGGGTTTGGAATTTGTTCAAACACATCGATCCATAAACATTAAGCGTGGGGCATCCGTGTTTCTGGGAGCCGCCATTACCAGAAGTTGGTAATGGCGGTTCCCAGAAATGTTTTCGGAACGCGATCGACGTGTTTGAACAAATTCCAAACCCCATAAACGACAAGGTTAGTGTAGTATAGTGTTTAGTTTCAGTAGTGATAAATCGGTACGACCAAATGCAGTAAATATGTAGCATTTCACATCAACACGCCTAGCCCAGTGGGATGCGCTTATTTTATACTCCCAGGGCCATCGGCATTGTAGCTCTACTGGTGAGTGAAGTCACAAAAAACAAAAATCACCGACCGCCTCACGGCCTCACCATAGCGCTACAATTTTGCAGCTAGCTATGTTCCGACGTTCTCTTCCGTAGCCCTATCACCAAGGTCAGGGGTACCTAAGAAAGTGTAGCTTTAATGAAAATGATAGCTTTGACACCGTGCAGGATAGCTTGGGTAGCTAAACAATAGTTGCTGGAATGGAATCCGTAAGTTTGGTCATCTAAAACGATAGCTTTGAACATATTTTGATGTTGAGGGCATAAAAACAAGATGGCTGACAGCAAAAGCAGTGGTAGCGGCGGTAAATACCGTAGTTTACCCGTTTTTGACAAAAAATCAGCAAGTTGTGTTGTGTAAGAAGCTGCGTTCAGTGAGGTTCAGGTTCGATTAAACTTCTGTAAAGTTTCTGCCCCATTTTACAAAACTTGCAGAGAAATCACCGTTGCCGTTTTCGAACTGAACAGGCTATTAGGACGTCCTATTCTAATACATGTACTCGGATTGTGTATGTGATAGTGTATAAAAAAGTGCTCATGCATACATTGAAGGTAGAGAAGATAACTATTCATCCTATCTGAAGCTAACTTTGAAATCTTGGTAAGTCTTAACTCTGGAAATCAGACATTGCCAACACTAACGACTAC
Source organism: Ptychodera flava (assembly GCF_041260155.1). Classification (NCBI taxonomy): domain Eukaryota; kingdom Metazoa; phylum Hemichordata; class Enteropneusta; family Ptychoderidae; genus Ptychodera; species Ptychodera flava. The sequence continues at coordinate 23,167,878 of NC_091949.1, read as the reverse complement.
GTCTTTACACTATCATATACATTCTCTTCCCTGTACATGTATTAGAATAGGACGTCCTGAGAGCCTGTTCACTTCGAAAACGGGAACGGTAATTTCTCTGCAAGTTTTGTAAAATGGGCGTAGAAACTTTACAGCAGTGTAATCGAGCCTAAACCTCACTGAACACGGCATCTTACACAACAGAATTTGGTGATTTTGTTGAGAAAACGGGTAAAATACTTACTGCCGCTACCACTGCTTTTGTTGTCAGCCATCTTGTTTTATGCTCTCAACATCAAAATATGTTCAAAGCTATCGTTTTAGATGACCAAACTTACAGATTCCATTCCAGCAACTATCGTTTCCCTACCCAAGCTATCCTGCACGGTGTCAAAGCTATCATTTTCATTCAAAAGCTACACTTTCTTAGGTACCCCTGAAGGTGTGAAACAGAATTATCCAGCCTGCAAAGAAATCTACCGGTTGTTGTCAAAAAAAACACAAATCCTACAGTCAGTTACCTCGTTCGACGCGGAAGGCTCTCTACTGTCCAAAAAACACTCTCATGTCACGATAAAATGAAAACTTTAGGAGAAATCTGCCGTGTTTTGACAAACTAGGCATTTCTGGCGTCCATCGTTGTAATAACGCAACTCATTATCATAATGGTACGCCATCCGCATCGCTGATTGGTCCGTGAGCAATGCCATCAACGGCATCAGACTTTCTATGTGCAGACACCGTCTATTATGACAATGAGTTAAGTTATAACAACAGTGGCCACCAGAAATGCCGATGTTGTCAAAACGCGGCAGATTTCTTCTAAAGTTTTCATTTTATCGTGACATGAGTGTGTTTTTTGGACAGAAGAGATGCTTCCGCATCTAACGAGGTAACTCAATGTAGGATTTGTGTTTATTTTTGACCAGAACGGACAGTTTTCTTTACAGGCCGCATAATTCTGTTTCACACCTTGGTGATAAGGCTGCGGAGGAGAACGTGGGAACGTAGCATAAACTACACTTTTACAAACTACCCACACAACAGAGCGCCTGTGAGCAAACCACCCAGCCCACTGGCACCTTTGGTCCAAGAGCATGCAGCCTTGCAGGAGATGGTGGACGACAGGAAGGCATATTGCATGTGCGAGAAGTACTGAAAAAGTACTGATTACAATATGCAAGGTCAGCTGTTTCAGTTCAGTATGCACTACTGTGAGAAGAGGCTTAAAAATTACAAACTACCTCAAAAGAGGTATAACACTGCAGCAGCGCATAAGCCTCTACTCTTAGGAGAAGAAGCTTATGCATTGACATGCAATGGTAACATGCAGTATGCTACGTCCATAATTTAACCGTTGAGGTACATAACCCACTCACAGCATAACAAACTGCAGTGCATGGCATACTAGACCATGGGGGTAAAAGATACCTCCATAACTAGATCAAGTGCACGCAGAACTATTCTGTCAAAAGTTGTCTCTATATCAGGAAAAAAATCTCCTGCAGGAGGGAGTCGATTTTACTCCCGATCAGGAGAAATCTCTAGATTTCAAATTATCCTCATATTTGGTCTTGTGTGCCTAGCTGTCTCTACCCCAATACTATGCAGTCATTGTCAGTGATTCATCTTCACTTTTGTGTTTCAACTTCCTAGAGAATAGTATCTTCAGAACTATATCTGAACCCAGTTTTAGAAAGTGTACACCAGAGTGCAAGAATAAGTTAACTGTCTGTATTTCACCCCTGTTTCCCTCTGCTAGCCTTAGGTCCAACTTTACCGCAGACAACAATAGGGCTGTACCAAACTGAGAAGAGGTGTCAACATTCCTAGAGAAGGTGACGTTAGACCAAAAACACTGACAGGATTCAGCATGTCGCGTGAACAACAAAAGACACCAACGCCAAGCACATCATCAGGGGCCATACCCAGGGGATTAGTTTCCAGACGTGGAACGCCAACCAGTCACACTACAAGACTTCCCTCACTGAAAGGACAGCGTGACCTCACCCTTGGAGGTGTTCGCAAGGTGATTTTTCTTTAAATCCTTTTTGTAACTGTTTATAGGACGTGAGTTGCTCGGTGACCATGTCGTAAAAATTTCCCCACATGCTGCAAAATCCAGAATATCCATAGACAAACCCTGATCTGTACATTCCTGGCATTCTTCTACAGGATAAAAATATTCAAAGTTTGATTTGTTATGCCTAAAACATCTGTGAAAGATGTTATCTCTTATCCTCCATCACACAACATAAAGTTATGCACTGTAATGTAATGTAGAGACATATGAAGGATAATGTAAGCTTCATTGCCATGAACATTAAAGTCTATTTGTTTTTCTTGGTGTTTGTACTTACAGAAAACATTTACTCCAAATATACCCGTCAGAAAAGAGAGGATAAAAGAAGAGTAAGTGCCATTTGTTACGTTTAAATGAATTTATTTATTCATCAATTATTTTTGTTTATTTATTTTATTTCAACATACCAGGAGCCATTACTCTGAGGCGTCTAACTTGATTCTCTTCAAACACAGCAAAGACAATGAATCATGGTATGATCCAACATTCCATCCAGTTTTTAGGGAGGTTCCGTTGACAAAAAGTACGTTTTTACTTTACAAAGTAAGATACTGTGAATTAAAAAAACACACAGACAGTTAAGAAACCATTTCAATCCTGTGTTGTCCATCTTTCCCATCAACAGGAAAAGAGATGATGCCAGTCCTGTAACTTCCAATGCCAGGAAGGAGCGCTTACCAAGAGGAGAGAGGGGTCGAGGGAGAGGGAGAGGGAGGGGCAGGGGTGAGGTTATTCAGTCACACTCCATATTTGAGGAGGGACCAGCTGAAAGATTGGGTAACAGAAGAGGTACGACTAATAGTTTTGACCTCTGACCTCATTGTGTTCCATTAATCTCTCTTTCAGTTGTTGCTATGGTTATCAGACATGCGTGCTACATTGGATGATGCATCTTTATTGTTTACATTTGAATTCTAGTCTAGAACAGAACTCTCTTGTCAACAATAACTGTGCAATCTACACATGTACAGGCAGAGTTGACAAGCTGAATATTGTGTATTTCAACATGCTTTTGGGAGTAGAAAAACAAAGTGTAGTTGACATTAAAACCAGTGGAAAAAAATCAAGAAAAGTTACTGCTACAGGCCCTTTAACAAATATTATTGATAATCGGAAGTAAATATATATTATGGTGAATGTGAAGAGTAGAAACAATTCTTGTAAATGCTTTATTAACTTCCTTGTAGCAGTGTTGTTTTCATACTGTTACATTACCTATACCAAAGTGGTACATTAATTAAAATTAATTCAAAGGTGTACATATTGTTCACCTCATGTACATATCACATTGACAGGAAGCAGTGGCTATGGCCCTGACATTGGCTCGTCCGGTGCATCGTACAGCAGCAGGGCATCGACCTCTGGTGTCAGCATCAAACAAGAGGCCAGAGATATCGATAAAGCCGTCATGGACAAGTTACTTAGGGATGACGTAAGTTGACAGGACTGGTTCCTGATATTGTCACAAGGTTATATGCAAAACAAATATTTGTCAATTTTTTTTTGACGAGACTTTTCAAAGTTCTGTGAACAGAATAGATGAAAATCATGAATTGTTATCCCCAATGTCATGATGATGAAACCAAAACAAGCACTTCAATTCAGTTGCAGTAAATTCAACTGAGGAACAGACTATATTTGTTAGAATTTCTGTCGTCAGCAGCCAGTGTCATGCCAGCAATTTGTTACTCAGCTGGAAACGTACAATTTCTCTTTCAACAGGCAGGGTAAAAGGGAAGGGATTTATTATTCTCTGTGATAAAAGCACGAAATTCTGTGATTTTTCAAATAGTAGGTGGATTGTGCATACAGATACATGTAATACGTACACTGTAGCTGTGATGTGATGTGATGTGTCAAATACACAGATCAATTAATAACCATATAAATGTGACAGCTTATAGATAATCAGTCATGATAACGTAAGAATGATATAAACATGATAAATATGATATTTTGTAAAAATGATACCTGGACAATGGTATTTTGGACCTATTAAAAATGGTTGTGGAAATTGTAGGAAAAAGTTCTTGAAAGTCCAAGTTCTTGAAAGTCCTTCAATTTTAGCTTGGACCATGTGTTAACATGTTAACATGCTGCAGGTTAAAGATAAACTCACATTTTCAAATTCACTCAAATTCTATCAAATGCGACAAACAGCTCCTGCCTGCTCAACATTTCTAGGTGGTCGTTTATTTATGAAAACAAAGCTTCACAGAACCAGCTATCATATTTGAATCACCTAAGTTAAAAACACAATGAAAACAATAAGGTAATCCTTATCTGAAAGTAAAGATGGTGTTTGTTTTGCTTGTGCTCTCTTCCATGCTTCTGAGAAGTGTTCATTGTGTGCTTGTACACGTATTTGCAACAAAAGTGAACAGCTCCACCAGTGGTGGCATGTTCGAATGTTGAGATCCTGGCATGTATTTCACATTGTGAGGGCGCTCTTTGTCAAACATTAGCTCTGTCTTCATCATAAGTTGTGGAATGAAATTGTATGTCCCTCTACAGTTATGAATTTTGTAGTAGTCTGAGTTAGCAGTTCTGGCACTCCTGAAAAAACACAGGTCCACGTCTTCCTCATGATAGAAATAATGCTTGTATGAGGATGCCTTGGATGGTGAATAAATACAAACATACCTCTTAACCCTTTCACCACCATGGTTTGGTCCAAACCCTTTGTTGTCAGTGGTGAGTGTGGACTCGTTTACAGGCAAATGGAATGAACAGATTAAGATACAGATAATATTTGATTGTACTGCAGCCTAGGATGGGTGGAGCATTCTTCAGTTTTGTCACAGTTCTTTGATAAAGAGAGCACCACATAAGTTTACCTTTCCGAATGCAATTTTGTGAAACATGTTTATATTATATTGAAATTTTTCAAGAACATAACAAAATGGAATCAAAAGGGGATTTTTATATAGCTCACTGTTTCTCTTGTATTTAATAGTATTAACCCTTTGAGTGCTGAAGTCAAGTTTGGGCGCCATTGTAAAATACAACCAGACAACTTTTTATCGGATAAAGACAATTTTTTCAGATTTTCCCCAAAATTTTGATCAAAAACTGTAGCCAATGAAATGTGATATCCATTGCGTCCAAAATTATCGAAGAATTACATAAAAATTCACAAAAATTGGTAAAATGCTGCACTAAAATTTTGGTGGGAAAATTACATTGCTCAAAGGGTTAACTTGTATTTAAATCTTCTGTACTCTTGTTGTTCCATATCTCATACAGTTCATAGATGATGGAGAGGCAAAGTTTCAAGATAAAAACTACACACCAATTCAACTGCCACTGTCAAACACTGGTCAGCTTTTCAAAGAGGAAAACCTGGAAGCAGAAAAATCATCACCAAAGGAAATGAACATGGATGTTGATGAAACTCCAATGCAAGGTTAGTTGTGCTATGTAATGGATTAACACTGTTTTGCTCGAGTTCATCCTTTTTCCTTGACTGCTTTTGGGTCCAGTTTTTCAATTCAACCCTGTCACCACCATGGTTTGGCCCAAATATATTGTCATCTGTTGTGATTATGGGCATTTTCACAGGGAATCGGGGGTGAACAGGTTATAGACATAATGACCTTGCACACCGCAGTTCAGTCGTTATGCAAATACAGTGGCACATGGCTTCAATGTGAAGATGGCTGTATAATTTTAGTTCTGACATCAGTTTTTAATCAATGTAGGCATGACAGCGCAGCCTAGTATGCTTTAATGACACCTTTACATTATGAAAGTCACTTTATGACTTCGCATTGTAACCAGGCAGTATCAAGAATGCTGTCAAACCCTGATTGGCTTCTTGCGAAATCCCAAGTGCTGACAGATAGTCTTCACACAGGAAATAGTGCCCTTTCTTGTGCTGATGTCAGTTCTAGTTATTTAAAACTACAGCATGTGTTGTACATTATGAGTAAGAGAAGCAGCTGATAGTTCTAAGCATATGAAGGATGCGATTTAAGAAACCGTAACGTGACAAAAGTCAATGTTTACCTTGTCTTTTTTTTGTCATTCACTAATGTAGAATGCGCCTCTGGGACAGATATTTTGACTCTCAAATCTTTACAATTCTGATCTACCACTTGTTGATTCTCATTTTAATCAACGTCCCTCCGTGGAGGGACAGTGTTTTAATTAACCCTTTGAGCGCTAAAGTCAATTTTTGCCACCTTTACAAAATATATCCCAGTCAATTTTTTTCAGATCTTTGCTAAATTTGATAAAACTGTAGATGCTGATGTGCGATTCTCATTTGGTCCAAAATTATCAAAAAATTACAGAAAAATTCATAAAAATTTGTAAAATGTTGCGCTAAAATTTTGGTCGGAAAAATTACAGCACTCTTGTCTTAATATTTTGAAAGTCGATCCCCATAGAGTTAACACAGGGATGGCGGCCATTTTGAATTTCAATTACAAGTAAATGTCAGGTAATTTGTCTCTCTAGTGCCAAACTTTGCTCAACGACCCTTGATTTTTAGCTCCCATATATGCATATGTATATATGCAAATGGGAGGTATTCGTATAAGGTGGAAAAATGTCGTCTGTATGTATGTATGTATGTATGTATGTATGTATGTATGTATGTATGTCCGTCCACATCAAAAACTCCTAAACCGTAGCACCTACTGTCTTAGTATTTGGTGTACAGGTGCACCTAGGGGTGGAGATGTAAATTTGTTCAAATGAACATGTCAGTGCCAAAAATATGCAAATGAGGGGAAAAAAAGGAAAAATCCTGCAAATGGCTAAAACTCAGTAAGCATTGGTCAGATTTGGTTGAAACTTGGTTGCAGATTTCTTTAGGTATTCTAAAGTATGTGTGCAAAATTGAAATGAAATTTGCATGTTGGTATTTTTAGGGTATTTTTTCCGTTTTTAGTGAAAAAATCTTGTTCTCTGAAATCGCTCGTCTGATTGCTATGAAACTTAATATTCATGTTCCTCAGGATGACCTCAGTCATGCTTGTACAAATTGTATTGATAATGTCATATTTGTAATTTTGGGGCAATTTTCCCAATTTTTGATAAAAAAAATTTTTATCCAAAAACTACTGATTTGATAGCTTTGATATTTGGTATACAGGTATCTAAGATTAATCTCAATATAATGTATTGAAGGTATGTTGAAACTGGCAATTTTTTTTTTATTTTAGGGGCAATTTTTGCCTTTTTTGGTCAAAAAATTTTTCTCCTAAAACTTGTGATCTGGTAGCTTTGATATCTAGTGTACAGGTTCCTAGGGTTTATGTTAATTAGATATATTTAAAATTAGGATGAAATCTGCAATTTTGTATTTTAGGGGCATTTTTTCTCATTTTTGGTCAAAAAATGTGTTTCTCAAATTTACCATGCTGATTGCTTTGATATTTAGTAAACCTGTTCTTAGGGTTTTTGTTAATAAGATATATTGAAATTAAGTTGAAATCCGGAATTTTGAATTTTTGGGGCAACTTTGCGAAACTGTCAGTTTTACTGGGATATCTTTCATTTTGTATTTTTAAAGATTTTTTGGGTAATTTTATACCTACTGGAACTAAGAGTATATAATGTGGTGATTTAGTAAGCATTTGATATGGTAAACTGTATTTGGTGTTGAAATGCGGTAAAAAAATCCTTGCAGATTTTGAAAAAATTCCAAACAAATGCCAATACAAAATTCAGCCAGAGAAGGTTTGACAAAAAGAAAAGGTGGGAGAGTGGGGAAAAGAGAATGTACAATGGATCGGATAAAAAAGATAATGTACCTCATCAATCTTCCAGACACCATCCCTCATCAAATGGTCCACCCCGATGTATTTTTGTGCGTAATTAACCATGCAGTGTATTTTACTTTAAGATGTCAAGTTAGGTAAGGATTTGAAAGGAATAGTCAAGTTCACCACAGTTTAACTTTATCTCTTGTGTCATCATCCTTGTGTACTTGGTTAAGTTTGTAAGTTTTCCAGATGTGGATGCACCCGCTGTTCTGGAAGAAAACAATGTGTACTTTTCCTGTAGGGTTTTCTGAGTTGATGATTTTATGTTGAAATTTCTCCATGTATCTGGTGTATGGGAAAAGTGTAAACATTGGTTGCATGTTATGTATTTCAGTCTATGTCAAATATTGTAACTGTGTCTTGTAAAAGATAACATATTTGTCAATACATAAACTGCCTTGCAGATTGATTGTCTTAAAGATTATCACAGAAGTAGAAAAGGAAAAGAAACTAATCAAATTGCTGTAACATATTCACTCTCAGTGCCTGTATAGGCCTATACTTAACAATTTTATCATTACATTCAGCTGTTTTTATATCTTTATCACTCTCCATGGGCCAAGGCACACTTGCACAGTACTGTAGATTTCCCACAATTCATTGCGATTTGTATCCTCAAAGATTCCCCAGTACAGGTCTCCCATGTGTAGACAAATTCATAGACTAGTTGAAAAGATTCTGAAAACGTACTTTTAAGGACACCATTCTTCTCAATTCTCATTTTAAATGATTTGGAAAATTATACAAGATTGAGAGAGGAGATAGCATTTTTGTAAAATTTTCCTCTGATTGTGTCTTCAGCCATACAGAATAATGTAATGGAAATTAGGGAGACTAGTTGCACCTGTTTTTTGAAACAAAAGGATATTGATTTTTTCCAATGGAAATGACAAAAGAAATTTGCATTCTAAGTTTTCTCAGACAATGACCCCTTCAGTTCGTCATAACTTGCTGCCTAAAAAGTATGGCATTTGTAGTACCTACAGAACGTGATTTCCATGGTTGTTTAATGGTTATTTGGAAACTGTCACTGAAATATCTAACCGTACTTTTACTAGATATTATTTATCAATTATTCTGATGCTGCACATTATTGCTTGCATACAGAACTGAAAAAGTTATAAGAAAAGTAACCTTCAAGGATACAAATCAAAGAGAGTTGTGGGTAATTTATTGTATTGTGACTTGGGGTCAATGTTGATCACTCTGTGCCAGTCTGTGTATGTCAGTCTATCTGTATATGTATGTCCATGTTTCATACAATTGTTTACTTGTTTTGATAACTATATGGGAGCGAACAGTGATGTTGTCACATTATTGTTACTCTATTATTGTCACACTATTTTTACTCTTGATGTGGTAAGAGTATGGTTTGAAGTTTCATTGAGGAAAACTTGCGCAAAATTTTTTTAAGTCTTTCACTTGCCAGGCACATTCTTTCTTAATGAGGATCATTCTTATGCACGTTGTATTTGTTGTTACTGAATATTTCAGTTAAAAAGGAGCCAGGGTCAGAAGATGTTGAAATGAAAGACCTAGAAAGTGAAGAAATCTCTGCTGAGAAAAAAGTTGATGTTGAAATGAGAGAGGTCAGTGTGAGCAAGTCACAAAGCAAAACAGATAAACAAACAAGGACAGAACCGAGGCTGATCACGGCAGCATCGCTGTTCCTCCGCAGTAAACACGTCCATGAGGGCCAGCTTCTGTTCTTCCAGTTTCCGGACACACTCCCTGCCACACCGCCCTCTCAGGATAGTGAGTCCCCTGTAAAAAGGGAGCCTGATGCAGGGGGTGTGAGGATAAAAAAGGAAAATCCAGATTCTGTAAGTATTGTACACTCTAGAAGTAAGTGTGTGGTTTTTTCCAATGTGTAATTGCAGGTTTACTTTTAAAGGGATGACAGCTGTACCATATGGACACTACAAATACTAACACTCATCGTAGCAATGATGTACATTTTCTTTGATGCAAGAACATTTCTGATTCATTCAATGCATCAGCATAACCTATTGATTGCCGTAATTTTTCCCACCAAAATTTTAGTGAAACATTTTGCAAATTTTTCTGCAAATGTTTTGATAATTTTGGACCAAATGGGCATAATATTTCATTGCCTACAGTTTTTTATCAAAATTTTGGCAAAATTCTAAAAAAAAAAATTGACTGGGTTATATTTTACAAAGGCAACAAAAAACGACTTTGGCTGTCAAAGGTTTAACCAAAACTAAGTTTCTTGTCATTGTGCTTTCCGAAGACCACTGGGAAGTCCCAAATTACTTTTTGATAATTTTTAATTTATGATTTACTTTATCAGTGTCAATGAACTCTCAGTCTGTTGTTGCAAAAGAAATTGATGATATGAAATGACCTTGCTGATAAGGAAATATTCCTGCATATTACTGCAGGTGTTTTGTAATCAAATATTGAATCAGATAGATTCTTTGTCATTACATCATTCTGGGCTGAAATTGTATCCCCCCCTCGGTAAATTATTAAAAACAGCTGAAGGCTGAATATTGTCATATGAAGAATTGAGGATTGCGCACTTTGTCACTATGATTGTTGGTTGTACTGTGTCTGTCATTTCCCCTTTCACCTTTCACCTTTCACCTTATGAATTCTTCCAATCTGTTTCCTGAATGCATTGATCTAGCCACATCATAGTAAACTATCAGATGAAACCAGTTTGAGAAGTAAATTTCTGTAGTCATTTGTTCTCGCAAATTATTATTTCTTTATATATTCCTTTGTATATTTATTTATTGACATTTTATTAACAGACAAAGGTTACCCCAAAGGATAACAAAACAAAGTATTCATGATAAAGGAAAACAAACGGAACAAAACAACAAACAAGATGAGCGATTAAAAAAGTGACACCAGCTTTCTAAATCTCTCAATCAATGCAATCACTTCAATCAGAAAGTAATGTTTGTGAAAAACAGCATGTTCATTTAACGACTGTGTGATACATGTACGCATAGGCATTGTCTCAGGTCAGGTTAGGTGCATATAGGTCCTGAATATAGGTTCTGAGTGCCAACTCTAAAACTACCTCTTATACCCAATCCTAGATCAAAAGGGCTGTTCAAATTTGGCATCACTGATTCTCATTTATAATATGCCAAAATAATATTTGCCCCTTCAGATTACGCTTTGGTAATATGCAATATGCAAGAAGCACGAAATTAGAACTTAGCAGGGGACTGCTAGTGCTGCAATAAATACTGAAAGACATATGCACAGCTCAGACTGCTGCAACAGCAGTATGCAACACTGACAAAATTTGTCCACATTCAAGCAGCAGTGTCCAATGCCGTGCGGTGCAATGAAATGTAGTAACTACAAACCTGTAGCCATGAATGGTTGTGTCAGTTGTGATTCGTGCATGTATGTCACTGAGCAGTCTTACTTAATAGGTTGGTTTGCCGGAAACTTGTCATAATCATTTTGACGGAATGATGTACTGACAATAGATTCTGGCGAATAGTCCTGTCTACAACCGGAGATAGTGTGGCACATGTTTTGATACTGTCACATGAATGCACACATGAGAGAGTTTTACCAGTTATCCAGATGAACGCCTGTTAACGATAGTTACTGAAATGCCAAAAAGTCACCCTTTTTCAGTTGTGTGACTTATCAACCAGAGCAAAGTGTCAAAATATGCAGATGGTAGGAGTAGAGTAGACATGGTCCAAATCAGTGAATTTTTGAATCCATATAGTTGCTCATGGCAACATCTTGTGTAACCCTGTTTATTTCTAGTGAAAATGTTTCTTGCAGTGAATGCACCACAACTACCAAGATATTTGCATTGTCTAACAGTGTGGTTTGATTCACTACAGCTAGTTTTATCAGTTTTGTTTTAACCCCATATTAGTGTTAATGGCCTTTTCTGTTTTTCATTTTGAAGGAAACAAAACGTGAAAAATCCAACAATGCCTGCACATTGAAAGACATATCTGAAGGGTATATCGGAAAACTTCAAGTGCTGAAATCCGGGAAAACAAGACTTCTCCTTGGAAATGTTGCTCTTGATGTTACCATGGGAACACCTTGTGGGTTTTTGCAGGTAATTACATAAATCAATTTTACTCACTCTTTCAAAAAAATATATGATCCTACAAAGTACCCTGTGATAAGTTGTAATCTTCAGTGTTTTAGATTTATTAATCACTTTCCATGTTGTAAACCATCATGTAGAATTTGTCTGTCTCGTAAAAAGCTGATATATTTTGACCCGAACAAACCATCAAGATTTACTCCACATTCTTGTTTTACTCATAAAGCTGTTCTTGTCAACAACGTGAGGATGTTCAAATGGTGTATACAGGACAAAGTCACCATTTTATCACAACTGGAAGTTGTGATATAGAGGTGGTTTCAACCGGTGTTTGATGTCGTCCATTTCCGTAAACGACAAAAAGTCAAAAACTGCTGAACGGACTGCGTTGATATTTGATACCGATACATAGACTGGTTCCAAGGTTCCAATTCCGAAAAATGGAGCCAAACGGAGCGCCGGTTAGATAGTTTTGGGAAATTTCTAACCCCCCTTTTTATCTAATTGATTTTAGGGGTCTTTCATATATGTAGTTTTGGAATGTACACCAATCCTGCATTGTGGACTGTTTTATGAGTTGTTGAACAGAAATGAGGTTTTGATGATTGTTAGAAATATGCAGGATGGCTGATTCGAAGTATAAGAGATTTCTATGGTCTTTTGGGCATCAAAAGCATTAAAAAAAACATATTTCATAGTTTAGATTCTCACTTTTGAGATGACCCTAGGCATTTGTTAAGTAAACATCCTTGAGTCAATATGCAGACTTTGACATTCCAGAGATTAAGTATCCACAACCTCACATGTTACAGTCTTTCACTACAATGGTATGGCCCAAACCCATTGTTATCAATGGAGAGTGTGGACCTGTCTACAGGAAATTGGGGTGAACAGGTTAGACAATGACGTTACAACTTGTAGGTTAGTTATCAAGGTAGCACCAGCATAGAGTCCTGAGTATCTGTCTATGTGTTCTCACAGCAAATTACAGGGAAAAAAATTATTTGAGAAGTTTCTCTCCTTTAAATAGAAGTATATTACAATTTAAACTTGTCATGGATAGATTGCTCTCAAATGATCTGAAACACAGTTATTGCCCACTTAGCAACAAATCTATAGCAAGATTTATGTAAAGTTCATGAACTTACACAAGGTATTAGACAAAAGATGACCATGACTTTGCTACTTTTCAACATTTATTTCAATCAGATTTCCCCAGCTTAGGGCAGATCGTCCATGTAGCCGACACGAACACGAAGTGTCTGTAACCTGCTACCAAACACTATGAAAAACAGTAAAGAATGAGCTACAAAATCACTATCAGTTTTAAGTTGCAGGTAGAATAATTCTGTGCCTTTGTATAAAATACTATAAAAATAGTAGAAAGTAAGCAACCAGCAGAAAGTTAGTCGAGGAGACCTTAACCGCATATCATTTGCATCTCATTGTCGGCCTCATGGACTGTGTGCCCAGCTTAGTGTATAATTTTGTAATCTTAATTACTGTCAACTTAGCTTTACTAACTTATTCATACCTCATTATTCTTACACTACTGTTATACCTTATAACCACAAAATTTCAAGAGATGCATATATGTTGTCACTTAACAACAATTTACAAATATGTCTTCTGCTTTTTCTCCATATACATATACATGTCTCTTTTCTCATGAAAATGAGCTTAAAATCGCAATGTGAAAAATAGTCTGTCAGCTATATGTTGCTCATGACTTCGTGGTCTGTCTAATTCACAGTGAGTGTGGTTGTTGATAAATGCCGATAATACTAGGCGGTCATTATGTCCAAGCGCCATTGGCGGTATTTTTTACATAATGACCATAGGTCATTACTGCTGAACAGACTGCATTGATATTTGGTAGAGATATTCAGACTAATCCAAGGTTCCGATTCCGAAAAATGGAGCCAAACAGAGCAGCGGTTAGATAGTTATGGGAAATTTCTAACCCCCTTTAACTAATTGAATTTAGGGGTCTTTCATATATGTAGTTTTGGAATGTACACCAATCCTGCATTGTGGACTATTTAATGAGTTGTGGAACAGAAATGAGGTTTTGATGAATGTTACAAATATGCAGGATGGCTGATTCAAAGTATCAGAGATTTTCATGCGCTTTTGGTAATAAAATTGATAAAAAACAACATATTTAATGTTTTAGATTTCTCACATTTGTTATGACCCTTAACATTACAGACTTGATGACATAACTAGCTGCTGGACCTGTTTACTGGCGCATTGATTTAAAGACAAAGATCTTTTTATTTTGTAATAAGGAAGTGTGATTTCGTAAAACATAGTCTATTAGCCTGGAAATGTGATTTTTGCGAATATTGCTTACCCCACTGACAAACAGTGTGGTTTGAAAATGGCTGGAATTCGCTACTTCGGGACTTTGTTTTCTGTGTGCATTTACTGACAAACTCCAAACCCGCAGCACCTACCCATTCAGTATTTCATGTACAGGTGTACCCAGAGATAGAGTAGTTTCACAATGTGCCAGTTGTGATCAAGTGCCATTGGCGCTATTTTTTTATGTTATTTTGGTAATTTTAGACCACTCCAAAAAACGGAGGTGGCCTACCCCTAAAAATTCCCTTGTGAAGAAGCCTGATAATTTATAGTACGTACCAGAAATTATGTCATTGTCATATTGACATGTAATTTGCATATGCAAGATGTGAGTAGAGTTCTGATGATTGAGATATCAACATATTTCAGTTAGTACAAAAACTTGAATAACTTCTCACATGAAATGAAAATAACCGAAATGAATGTTAAAAAGCTAGTGATTTTGTAAGTCAGCAAGATTATGGCAGCAATAATGTACCCCCTCCCGGCCCATAATGGACGAAAGCAACTTTGCACGACATAATGCACCAGGTGAAGCCGAGTACATTATGGAATGCAAAATTTACTTGGGTCCAATATGGGCTGCGAGGGGGTACATTAGTGCTATTATTTTATAGTTTTGAGGATGCCAGTGAATATGTAGATGTAGAAAACATCTTGGGACAAAATGTTAAATAATCGTTAATCATATACATTATCAGTAATAATCTGAGGGTATGACATCACAAAATTCACTGGTACTGACTAAGCCATGATGATATAACACAGAGTAACCCTAATGATATCTCTCACCATCACAAAGTATGACACTGAATGTCACTGCGTAGAGTGCAGTTCATAGTAGTCAAGGAGATTTGTGCCAGAAAAAACCCAATATAGCTAATGCACCATGACGATGCTTGTTGCATATTGCACAGATCTACCAATAGGTTCAGTATCAATGACTGGATATGGTTCATTGACACAAGTATTTTCAGTTGTCCTGCACTGTAGTAGGTGCACATGCCCAGATGAGAGCGATTCTTTTGGAGTATTGAAATTAAGAATTGATAAAGTAGCATTCTGTGTTCTGCTGAGTAATATTGAGATTCAGCAGGGTCACTGAACTGCCTGCGAGGATTTTTCAGACTCTATACAGTGATGTCAAAAGATTGTTTCTCAGTTACCAAGTACTAATCTATTGGGAAAAATTAGTTTTTGATTTTCTTACATGTGCAATCTTACCCAAGAGATTCAAAATGAACCCCACAAGTGGTAGACCAGAAAGGAATTGTAAAAATTTGAGTGTTTGAATATTTATCACCAAGGGAATTCTACCTGGATAATACACACTGTATAAATCAATACTATACTGGCCAACCTCAAGCATTTTACTTAATTTGTTGCAGTTTGAACAGAGTTACACAGTGCGGATTTGTTATTTCGAGATGTTGGCACTCACCTATTCCAGGTGATGTGTGCCATCTTTGAAGCATATATAGACTGAAGATGACTGCTGATTAATGTCTTCCATGTGTTAGGATTGAGGTGACTTCATCTGTGTGCAAAAAATTTGCATTTTTCAGAACTCTTGGGTCCATACGGTCCTTGATTTTAAGTCCTTGAACGGGACAGGAACAGTCTTTGAATTTGAAAGTGAGTCCTTGAATGTCCTGAAAAATTATAATCCACCCACAATTTTTAAAACATGACAAGTTATCGGTTTTGATACCATGAAAATGATACATAAAATGATGTATGAAAATGATGTCTTGTACAAATGATGTCTGGAAAATGGTATTTTGGACCAAAAAAATTCTTGAAAACTGCTGAAAAAGTCTGCGAAAGTTCTTGAATTTTATATATGGACCCTGAACCAAATATCAACCACAAAGCACAGACTCGTACAGTTGATCAAGGTTTGTACCTCAGCCCTTTCTGTCAGGTGCACGTCATCAAGGTATGTTTTGAAACCATATTATTACAAAACACTGATAATGATTTTGATATTTTTTTTTGTTCTTTTTTTTCTAGGACTTGGTGTCTGTCAGGATAGAGGAGGGTAAACACAGAGGTGACATGTCTGTGCTTGGACACGTTAGAAACAGACTTGTCTGTACACCGGACTATGAAACTTTACTGGATTGTAGTTAGAACTACCGGCAAAATGTCAAATTCTATATGTTCAGGAGCAGTAAGCCCTTGCAATGGACAAACATCAGAAGTGAAACAACAAGTTAACGGACAGACGCTGTTGAATCCCTGAGGATCAGAAGACTTAAATTTCTAGAGTATAATTGTACACACAGATGAACATCAAAAGTGTACAGTGTCAAGGCACCAATTCAACATGGCGGACATTATAGGAAGTGTCATGTTGCCGCTGTGACACATTTAAGGAAAACGTCGAACAACTGAAAATTGCATATGTATTTTTATAAGAACCGCCAAAACTTTTGAAAAGCTCATGGAAGGATTGAAAACAAGATGCAGTCATTGACCTTCTAGACAACAGACTCAACATTTTTCGGACAGTATGCAACAAGTAATATGTGATATTGACAGTGATCAGCTTTGTGGTATTGACAAAAGTTTAACCCTTTCACCACCATGGTTTGGCCCAAACCCATTGTTATCAATGGTGAGTGTGGACCTGTTTACAGGGCACTAGGGGGTTTACAGGTTAAAGAGGAAACTTTCAATCCCGTGTATTGAGCACACCTGTTCATGTACTCTTTTCCATTGTCTGGTATCAATAAAAAGACTTCAAATAAAGTCACTGTGCATTTTCTATCGCATAGCTGAACATTGACAGAATTTCTCAGCATATCAATATTTCGTGTGAAATCTCCACTGCCCAGACCAGCACACCTACAGCCCCTTGTTGGCTATGCAATTATGCTCTCTCCCTCAGCCATTGACCATAGGACACATACTGTGGCCTAACTCTGTGAGCTGACATAGCTGGCCAACTTTAGGTACATGATATCTGTCGGCCACTCTTGGACTTGCTGAAAGAGTGTGGGCTTGTTGATATCTGAACAGCGTAAACTGAATAAACTTCTTGAATAGACTTAGCTTCTCAAGATGGCATTTATACGATTGTGTAGAATGCACTATTATTCTACATTTGAATTCTAGTTGAACTCACTTGCCAATAACAACAATTCAGTTTACACATGTACAGACTGGGTTAATAAGCTGTGTAAAATCTTTCCAGAGTGTTAACAAGCCAAGCAGAAATGAAATTCAAGATACACTGGGTACAAGTACTTTGTGCATATTTATCTTTATTTTTCACTATTTTGGTGAATATTGATTCAAAATTCATAATCCGTTCAAAATATTATTCTTTGCATTTGATGATTTGATCTAAGTGACCAGAGCTGTCTGTGAGCTGATTTCAGTTGCAAAATATACAGATCTCACTTCACCTCCCATCTCGCTCCCATCCGCCTGCTTTGTGTTTTTCTCATGATACACAGACATTGTCGATGGAAGTTTTATTTCATGGGCATAACTATCACAGAGTCATGAGAATGTCAAAATGCTTAGTGGGTGTTTGTTACTGTGTCTTTAGAGTGGTGTCCATTTTCCAGTCGGAACAGTTGCCACGGTGCATCAAGAGTATGGCCTCTGATCTGCAGAGACCACTTCCATTGTCCAGAGGAAACCCTCACCGCACAGTGACAACCATTCTATACGCATGTTTTTGACTGGAAGAGAGCAACCAATGTGCTGTGCAAATGGTTCCCACTGTTCTGGGATGACCGTTGCTTACCGCGCTTCAAGAAGAGGTGCCCTCTGTACTGAAAAAATTGTTTCAAAAGTGCATGGAGATTAGGTGCCACGAGAATGATTGCCAGTGTGCTATGCAAATGTTTCCTCTTTGCCACCATAAAGGTTGCCTGTGAGCCTTGAGATAGAGTTCCATTTTAAGGTAGAATGCGCCTCGGGGACAGATATGTGGACTCTGAAACTTTTCCAATCAGTGAAACTTTTCCAATTCTTTTCTGATCTACCACTTGTGGGGGTTCATTTTAAAGCTCTTAGTGTGAGAACAGTGTTTACAGTTTTAGTTTTACGAGAATCGAAAATTTTATTTTTCTCCATAGAGTTAACACAAGGATGGCGACCATTTTGAATTTCAAATACCAGTCAGTGTTGGGTAATTTGTTTCTCCAGTACCACAATTTACAAGGTGACCCCCAATTTTTATCCATGATTTTGAAAGAGAATAGTTGAAATGTTCTCTGAGGAAAGTCTGAGCAAAAGTTTAAGTCTTTCACTTTCGAGGCGCTTACTATCTTAAAGGGAGCAGTCGTCGGAGCTTTCTGAAGGTTGCCAGTGAACCCCTATGACAGATGTAGACATGGTACCTAGGGTACGTTGACGATTGATGAAAGTTAAAAGATATTTGTTAACAATGAATACTAGTATCGCAAAATTTAAATGTTGCAGCTATGTCGACTAGATGCATCTAGACATCATTCATGAAATTCATTGTAAATAAGAAAGCCGCACATGCGCAGTTCAGACGACTGCCTCCCTTTAACCAAGAGACCGATTTCCATCTAGTGATCAGAATGAGTCGACCACTGTTCCTGGAGCATTGCCAAGGCAATGTCATCATAGCATTTTAATGCTCAAAATGTAAAATGTCGATATTCATTTATGCAAAGTGCATTAATCAGTATTCCTTTGAGCATGCAAATTTGATAATAGTATCTCACTTCCAGCTGAGAATGCTAATATGCTATATTTACACCAAAGTTGTCGCCAACAGTTCATGTTTGTTGGCGATGACTGTCGTGGTGCCCTTGATATGGTTGCCGCTGTTCCACAGGGACTGACGATTATCAAGCAAACCGATCTGCAAAGGAACTAAAAACAGAACACAGGTATACAAACAGACAAGCACCTTGCTCTGATAAGACTTATCAATAGTCATTATCGTCCTCATACAATTTAAAGATAGATGTCATAATTAAACACTTTGTTTTATCTACAACCGTTGATATCAGTTTTGATAAGAGTTTTCATTTTAGTGACACGGTAATTAAAAGTAATTAGTGCTTAAATTATTTTCTTATGTCTTACTAACATTTTCCACATAATTCTCAGATATATGGAGTATACTCTAACAGCTTGCAATATAGTGCCTGTTAGTTATTACAGTTCTGGAGGTCATCATGTTCAAAACGTTCAATTGAATTTTCTCTGCGATTGTTTTGAACCTCTGCACAAAGTATTATGAACGTGGTATCTTTTAGATCTACCGTTATTTTTTCCTCTCGTTGTTTTGCGTGTAAATTTAACAAGTTAACGCTATCTATGTCACATAGAGAGCTTGTATAATAGATGCTTTCTGTGACGTCAAATGTTCAACGACGTAACCCAGCGTCTGTTCGCCGCTTATGTCATATGCTATTAACATTGTTTTGTTGTTTGGTTTTTGTCGTTAAACGAAGCAAATGGGGCTGTGAGTCAAAAAAGTGTTTGCAGACTGTTCGATGTCGGGAGAGCAGATATTTTACTCTATCAGTGGCTATAGGGAAGAGAGCATCCGTTTTACGTCAGTGGCGAGGAAATGTTTTGTTTCATTTTACAGTAGGCAACCGTTGCCAGTCAAAGTTGATTGTGAACGTAATTAATCGGTTCAAAGTAAAACCAAGCTCCTAAAAACCTGACACTGGGGAGTTTTGGTTGTAGGGAGGGGAGAAGGGAAAATATCTGCTGGAAGGGGAGGCTTTTTAAAATCATGGCGGGAGGGCACTTAACAGCTTTCACTTTCCACGCCACTTTTTGGTTCAAAATTCTTTTAAATGCCACACTTTTACACTCAAAACCACTGAAAAAAAACTCGTGTTGAAATTCCCTGAAATAGGCGGGTTTGACTGCACATGAATAACGTAAAATTTTAAAATCCACGTTCTCTGAAGAATTACAACTATTTCCCATTGCAATTTTTTAAAAGATATTTTAATCCTCCAACATCGCCTTCAGAGCTTACATTTGAGATCACATCTGAACGCTCCTAATGAGATACGCACTCGCTTACTCCACCTGAACCCAACAGAATTCACCAAATAGCGCAGTGAAGTTTATGGACCTCTTGCTCCTTATCACGCGTGGCGTTTTGTAAAGTGATAAAGATCTCTCCAGGTAATTTCTCTAATTTTAGATAAATTCACGATAACTAATCTAATGAGCTTCCCTCACACATGCAGCTGACGTAGCTCCCATGTACTCTGATAACAAAGGCCTCAGAAGCCGTAAAGTTAGCCTTTCTGTCAAATAATTAGCAATACTTTGAAAAGTCAGAGAAAACTTAAGGTTTCCTTCTTTTCAAACTACATACTGGACATTTTTACGATTTCACAGTCAGGCAAAACGAAGCCATGTAGGTCATCTCTTTAGCGGCCAACCAAGACGATCAAACTTGGTTCAAAGCCTTTAGGTTATGTACCTTCCGCAACGATGACAGCGCTCTGTTCTTCATCCTACCTATGATTAAGCCGCGTTCAAAAAAAATGGTGAGGGGGGGGGGGGGGGCTGGAGGAATCGCGATTGAAATCTTTTTTTTTTTCAGATCCCCCCCCCTCAATACCCTCAAAAATTTTCAAGTCCCCCCCCCTCAATACCCTCAAAAATTTTCAAGTCCCCCCCCCCCCCAATTACCATATAGCCGCTTATTTATTAGGAATGCACGCAGAGTAAAAAAAACATGTAATGTGTGGTTCTGCACGCAAATGTTCAACACTACCTCTTATCAGCAGGTTGTAGAGCCATATACCTAGGGCAAGTTCTTAAATTGATTCATTTTTAAATGCATCAGTGAACTTTTTGGATTTCTCAGTCTAAGCCGACTTGAGTTTATCCAACTCTGGCCAGTTCAATGGCACCAGCTGAAAAGCACACAAAATGACAATCATGAGAGAGTATGAAAATTGTGTATTCCTAGCTACGTTTAACCAAATTGTGAAAAAATGAGCACAGTGACCTACCCAATTTTTTTTTCAAAAGTACAAGACATATGCAACTTAGATGCCACTTATGAAATGTTTTACAAAATTGACAATACTGGAAGGTTAAAATATTCCATGATATTAAGTTTTTATCTCAGAAATTTTGGGTGTAATAATGGCAAATTTGATAACAAATAAAAGATTCCATTTAGTCACACATTTTTCCATTTAAATTAGAGTCTTTACTGTTCAAAGTTGTACTTTTGTGTTATCGGTACAATGAGATGTGAAAATTTCATTCACTGCATGAACTTGAAATGAATGGTTTTATATATTGATTTTAAGTGATTTTAGAAAAACGGACTTTTCATCGTACATTTGTATAAGATCAAGGATGGTGACCCCATCTTTTTTCTCTAATATTTGATTGTTCTCATATGCCAGAATTCAAAAATCCATGGTAACTGTTAGTCCCTAGTCTTCTATGTGTTGCTCTCTGGCTGAATCCTGTGTACAAGTAGATGTATGTTTCACTGTCGATTGAGTGTACTATGACCGAAACTCTTCTTAAACTACAGCAGAGTCAGAGCTACATGTATCACTGTCACTGCCAGTGAGTAGTAGCAGGGCAGTAGTTGTATTAACTTTTTATTTTGACAATATTTTGTTCAGTTTATACATTGTGTTCTTGCCCAGCTATCCAGTATTCATCTTGCCTACACAGCCTACGTGTACCATGCATTTGCATCATTCAATTATCACCAATATTAGACAAACGGCTTTGTTGACAAACTGAACATTGTCTTTTTCAGCAGCATGCTGTAGAGAGACACCAAGAAACTGTGTTTGATACATTGCATAGAAATATTGAAAAATTATCAACAGTTGTAGCTCCTGCCCCATTACAAGGCCAACTTGTTCTACGAAAATTTAATGGCATTCATACATTTTTAGACTTTTCGAGATTAAAGACATAAAATATGACAAAACGGTTCTAGATTTTGTTTAATTATTACTAACATTAGAACCATTGGACGAACATCCAAATGTTGGGAGTCAAATATTTTTAGGTCCCCCCCCTATAAGCAGAGCAAAACTTTCAAGTCCCCCCCCTCGACTACCCCAAAAATTTCGAATCCCCCCCCCCTGAATTCCTCCAGCCCCCCCTCACCACTTTTTTTGAACGCGGCCTAAAGCAGAAGTATCCCTATTACGAAAACAGTCTAGATTTATCAACGCAAATAATATGACGTGTACCCCGTGCAGTGTTGCTGTTTGTATGTATGTATGTATGTATGTATGTATGTATGTATGTATGTATGTATGTATGTATGTATGTATGTATGTATGTATGTATGTATGTATGTATGTATGTATGCATGCATGCATGCATGTATGTATGTATGTATGTATGTATGTATGTATGTATGTATGTATGTATGTAAGTAGTAATAGAATATTCCTTATTATGATAAATAGAATTTTACAGCCCCATTTTATTCATTTATCTACATGGAGCGAAGGAAAAATTAACCATCCATGTAACTAAAGTATAACCCTGACCTATATACGAACTCACTCACGCGCAGCAGCTTGCGCAGTAGTGCATTGACCTGTACTCAGCAGGGAAATTCCCTGCTGAGTCATTCACATTCCAAATGGAACTTGCGCAATACACTAGCTATGACTCACCCCCACTGAGCAAAACAGAACGACATTCTATTCTCTCTCTCATTTGTTAGATAGATTCTGACTGAGCAGTACCGGAGCCGGTCTGCTCTTCAACCCGTATCGGAACAGTTCCGAAGGTGCGGGTCTCGTTTCTGGATGTGAATTTTATCTGCTGGCTGTTCCCTTTTCACTATGTTTGGAGTCGTCGGAACGAGCGGAACCATAGGGATGTTGCGCAATACCCCTATCGGAACGTTTTCAGGCAGGAACTTTCCAGTAGGGAATTTCGCAATACCCTACGGTTTCGCAATACCGGGCTTCAGTTGCTTAGTAACTTGTGATGTCATGTTAAATGTCTGTCATTCTACAGTTTTCAGAAAATCGTTCCGATAGGTTTCTGCAGAATTTTTCTGAATCTAACTTTCATATCCATTCAATCCATAATATCGTAGATATCGCTCCAGCGGCGGACTAAATCCTTCTTGTTTTTGAATTTCTAGCGCCTGATGAAATATATCCTGAATAAGTTCTGACTCCGGAGCCTCCTCGTTCCGAAGGGTTGCGCCTTTTCTTGTATTTGTGTAAGCAGCTGTTTATATTGAACATAATAATGTTTATATTTCTCTCGTCTCTTTGCTACACCCGTTTTCCTTGTATTACATCAATAACAACACCTGGTATAGGAGTTAAGGCTAACAGTACCGGAACTGTTGGAATTGCTGCTATTACAGCAGAGCTTACAAGAATTCCCTTAGTAATATTAAGAGCCATATCAATTCGACCCATTAATTTATAACTTCGTCGATATGCAGCACTTGTTCTTTCTATGTAATCAGCCAATTGTTCAACGCTTTCAACAACTGAGATGTGCATTTTTACTGTATATGTAAGGGGGGATAAAAAATAATTGTAGTAATATAGAAATACAATATGGCAGAAGGAGGAGAAGAAATATAGCACTCCAGGATATCGATGATGCAAATGTAAATGACGATGACGATGTTACTGCTGAAACATACTTCATAGACGACGATAATGCTCTTGCAGAAGCCGATCCTTTCCTGGCTAGCTCACGCGATAGCCCGCATGTTGATCGTTTGACTGAACTTAGAGTAGATAAAAAATTAAGTATGGTTAATAAATTCTTAAAGGAGAATAAAATTACTGATCCGGATGCACTAAATGTATTGGCTATGGAATCTGAGATTAGGGACGGAAAGCTGTATTATAAAGACCTCAAGCTATCTAAAGATAGAGGAGGTGGATTTTATAAGCTGACCACATTAATGAGAGAAAAAGGAGGACATGAATTTATGAGAGATGTATTAGGGGGCCGCTCTAGCGCAGAGCCCGAATATGTGAGTCGTACATTGTATTCTGAAGATGTGAAAAATGATAAAATACCGGCTGAGAAGATGACGCCAGAAGACATGGGTGTATACAGAGATGAACTGACAGAGTTACGGCAAGATGCTTCTGGTAATTCAGATAAATACAAGCTTTTGAAAATAAAATCGAACAATGGAACAATCTAAACCCTGAATATAAAGCTATTAATGATGAATTAAGGATTGCGAATATGCGTCTT
The DNA here is from genome assembly GCF_041260155.1 of Ptychodera flava. Classification (NCBI taxonomy): domain Eukaryota; kingdom Metazoa; phylum Hemichordata; class Enteropneusta; family Ptychoderidae; genus Ptychodera; species Ptychodera flava. The sequence goes on along the minus strand of NC_091949.1, from coordinate 23,143,403 downwards.
GGCGAGCTTAACAATGAAAAAGTTAAAATAAGGCTATTGAAAAGAGAAGCTGAAAAACAGTTAAAGGAAATTCCTGAAGATCACACCCAAGGAAAAGAAAAAACCAAGAAACTACTAGCTGAACTCATAACAAGAGAAGCTAAGTTGACAATCGAATTGAATACGAACATGATAAGATCAGTGAGGCACTTGAAAGTCTGGCTACGACTAGGTCTCTTCGTGATGTAATTTCTGATCCAGAATTATCACTCAGGCTGAAGCTGACAGAGTTATTTAAACGAAATGGTATTACAATCGCTGCAATACTGACTGCCCTTGGAATGACAATATCAACAATTGCCCTGGCTGTGACTAGAGGAGGAGGGGGAGGAGCGGGAGCAGGGGGAGGAGGAGCAAACGCAGGAGGTTCAGGTCCGCCCAAAGTATATACAAAAGCGAAAGAAATTGTAAAGCAATTTGGCGAATGGTTAAAAACATTGGCCGCAAAAAGTGCTGCTGCAATACCAGGTTTAATCGGCTCCCTTGTCAGTTTTCTATTAAAAACAGCGGGATCGGTTGTCGGATTTGTTGGAGAACAGCTATGGATATTTTTAACTGGTTTAACATTAGTCATAATAAATAAAATTATGTATTAATATGGCATCAACATGTTTGGTGAAAAGAATATTACAAAGTTTCTTTCTAAAAATAAAGACCTATTTGGTTTCTCTGTCGAATTGGAATGGTGCAAACTCCGGCGGGTAAATCGTCATATCCTTCGAGCAAATCCAGGTGTCCGACTCAAAGATGATAATCTATATCATAACATATTAGCTTTCGTGAAGGAATGTCAGAAGACTAACTTCTTTAAGCGACTAGAATTCATAGCTGTATTCCAGGATACTGAGGATGACCAAGAGGCTCATCATCTCCAAGAATATTGGTCCTTCGATTGATTCGCGACACAGGCAATCGATTTATCTTTCAGTCAGACGGAAATATTTATGTAAAGATGTGATTTATTTTCTTTTTTTCTTCTACTATATACATTACACGAAAATGGGGTACGATAGAACATTATCACCGACTTTCACCAACCGAATACCGAATGGAACGAAGTCAGAAAGAACTCATCATGTGATTGCTCATAATCCAAGTGAGGCAGATCCAGGCCAGACACTTATCATACGATGTCCAAAGTTAGAAAGCGAGTACTCTTAGTTCCTAACACTTTCGACCTGGTTTTTGATCTCGAAGTAATGGGAGGTGGAACTACCCGTGTAGTACAAAATGTTGCAAAAAATTTGGTGGAGCGTATGAAACTCACATTTGAGGGTCAGACACTTTTCGATTTGAATAAATATAACCTTATTGAATGTTATCGCGATCTCTTCAAACATAAAAAGGAGAGAACGAACATGACACTGTACGGAATTCAGAACGAAAATCTAAGAAAATTGAGAAGTGGCGCGACCGATGCAGATGCCGCCGTCGTGGGCGATGTTTTACTTTCCAACGCATATGGAACAAAATATGCTATTCGTCTCACTCATCCCCTCATAACAGGTCATGGAGTTGCATATCCAAAAGCGTTAGGGAGTCATATTGAATGGGAAATTACGTTGGCACCCGCCCCCCAATTAATTGTCAGTAATCAACTGATTACAACCAATTATAAATTAAAAAACATTCAAATGGAATACGAGACAATTTCTGACCTCGATCTCGCGAGGTCAACTGCTGGTTATTACAACGGTGGAAAAAGTTACCTTTACGAGCATAACATTTTTTAGAACAATCCCATTCAAAGAATCGGACACGGTTATCAATGAAAATATAAATGTACCACGACGTAGCATTAGAGGTATCGCTATACTCTTCACTAAAAATCAGAATCAGTCAGAACTGAACAGTGAACTTTTCTTTAACCCCTCCATTGAATCTGTGTCTGTATCAATCGAAGGCATTGCAAATAAAGTGTACGCTCAGAAGATGATACCAAGACAATTTTGGCGAGAGGTGCGACGGTATTTTGCTGAAGATAAAGATTGGTGTGAAATTGATATAGATGAGGCCGATTATTTGAAGAATAAATTCTGTCTGTTTATCGATCTGCGTAGTTTTAAAGATATTGAGTTTCATGGAAATGGTTTAAAAGTAATGAACACAAAGGACGGAATTCAACTTGAGATCCTGAAGAAAGATACCGCGTGGGGTTGCGATGACGCTCACAATGATAATATATTTGCCCACATTTATGTTATCAGTGATGCCCTAGTCTCTATTGAAAATAGTAGATTAATGTCTTTACAATTTTAACCATGACCCGTCGTCCGTCCTATCGGCCATGTTTCTGCCAACCATTCGCCCGTGTCTGGATTATATAACTGCACACGTTTGATATCATTTGGCGCCATCATAATTTTACTACGCTTTTCACTACGGATTTCTCCAGCCTTTTTCCGTACAAACTGTACAAACTGTGCCGGCTCCGGCTTCTTCCCAGTTTCAAATAGATCTTTATAATCTTCAAAGTTCAAATGTTTTCTAACACAAACATCTTTCACCCCTTTATTTTTTTTCGTCTCCGAAGTTGGAGTTCGAAAAGCATACACTTTCGAGCGTATGCCAACAAAATCAAGAATAGGTTCACCATTCAACTCATCTTTAAATTTACCTATCACTTTTTTATTAATCTTCGGAAAGTTGGGTCCTATTGCGGAGCTCATCCCACTAGTATCATATATAGACTTCTCACCATTCTTTTCAACATCTTCTCGGACTATATCATTGAAAGTGCTGACGCGTGAGCCGTCCGGTCCGGGAGGGAGGAAGGGTACACTGTAAACAAAACTGTCAGTATCCATGTAGGCTAATCGTATTCCAGGGAACTTGACCCGAAAGTAATTGTAATGCGTCTCATACATAAGCAGCTTAGAAAGTTCAAGCACCGCCGCACGATGAAAACTGGTTTTACATATCTATGCTCATCCGTTTTCAGTTCCAGTAGGGCACTGTCGCAGGAATCGCCATCCTCTTCGGAAGTTATGAAAGTTATATGTTTCATCTTTGGATTATACTTCTGAATCTTTTTACGTCCACTATCCGTGCCCCTATCGGAACCGTTCCGTGAGGGTTCCAGTCCGAAACAAATTTAAAGTCTCTGTACTTTCGAACATCTTCTATTGTCTTACCGAACATTGCATTATTCATCAGCTTATAGAAATTCTTTTCGAAATCTGTCCTCCCTTTGCCCTCATTTTAGTGTTAAAGTCTATATATTTCGCGAGACATGGAGCTTCATCGAAAGCAAGCACCCGATAAATCTTTTTCAATCTCATTCCCATCCGAAGATAGAATTCCAGCAACTTGTAGTGTAAGACATAGGACTCTCTATCCATCACACTTGTAATCAGTCGACCGCCCTGCCTCGGAAATTCATAGTGATGCGGCGCTAATGGTAAATCCGAATGTTCTTTATGTAATTCGCCGGATATTCTAAGTCTACTTCTAGAAAACTTGGTGGAAAGGTGGCGTCGGGTCCCCAATCAAATCCTGATCCGTCATTCTGAGCAGACCATTCTAACAATTCTTCCATTCGTCATCCAATGAAGTCCGCCCGTAGGCATTGCCTGACTCATTGCCCAGCCGTAGAGATTGTTTGCATCGAGATATTTTATTTCGGTCACCGGCTTCTCTGGATCGTAATTGCGCCGGGCGTCAGCGATGGCCGGATGATTTGTCTTTAAGTAATGAATATTACACTGGCTGATGCCGCCTCGAATTCCCCTCTGTACGAAATTCATCTGCTCAGCATCTTGAATGAGCCCAAATTATTACCCGTGTAAAGTAACATAGCATCCCATGTCAAGCCAGGCGCTGACATATAGTGGGCTGGATCTAACTTGTACGCTTCTAAACATGTGTCGCGGAAATTTTCGAATATATTTGCAAGAAGGAGAACGTCCGTCTCACAATAGAATTCCATATAATCTTTAATCGTCTTACATCCCACTTCATCCCACACCTTCAATGCATGCTCGTAATCAGATTCTGAAATCCCCTCTTCCGTCAATTCGCTATAAAATTCCTCCCTCTCCGGGAGCTCACCCTCTTCTAGTCTGTCAACCGAGTCTAAATATTCGTAGGGGAAGAAACCTTTCGCTCTTTGAATGTCCGGGTACGAAAGTGGCGCCGCCGTCCACCCATCCTCCGGCACAGTTTTTGCCAACTTCGCGAGCGACCCCATCATCAACTGAGCACTGTCCATAAACTTTATAGAAAAGAAACGTTTCTTTATCTCCCTCCCCCCTCCGGCAACAACAATTGAGGCGTGAAAAATAAATGTTTTCGAGAGACCCATAATTCCACCATTGCTCGTCTTAGCTATGATTTTAGGCTCTGGTCCCCCTCCGGCGTCAGCATCTCCTTCGGTAACGATTTCATGTAATTCTTTCAAAATAAAAGAACCATCGTATCCCTTGAGGTTGTGAAAGTAGATAGGAATGGTTCTCGACGGTCGGCATCCCTCGCAATAAAAGTCGTTCCGTCCCTCGCTACTCGGTATCCGGCGGGCTCTCCACATGCAATACAGTCTGGATCGTTGTAATTAGAAGGATCCTTCATAGCCACAATTTTCCAATAATACGATTTCGAATAATACTCGGCCCTTTTCTTCATATCTTTTAGAAATTCTGTAACACAGGAGAGCCCTGTGAATGTTCTTTTACCATAAACAGTGGGTCGGCCCCACCCCCGTTCCACCATAACATACGAAAGACAAATTGGAATGTGCCGGCCAGTGCCCCGCTCAATAATTGCTTCAGTATCTGCATAGACGACGTAGGGGGCGGGGACCTTCTTCCGATGTCCTTCGAATTGACACACTTCCTTAGGAAAAACTGGCTGGGCGTCGTCTGTTCCACAGTACACCTGATGTTTTCTAATTCTTCTGTTGACTTAAAACCTCTTTTACAAACCGTGGCAAATACACTTACTTCTGTGCTTATTCTTACGATTAGTATTAGAATTAATAAGGCGATTTAACGCAGTAATTGGAACGAAGTGGCCGCCGCCGTCTTCGTCAACTATCAGTAAGATATTTGCTACTTGATCCGTTCCAACAGGGGCTCCACCACTATATAACTGTATTATACCAGATGGATCGGGATCATTTTCGTAGATCTGAAATACTTGAAGTTTGACCCCTGGATTTTGCTGCTCGAAGGCGCTTGAATATAGTCTTATCAGCGGGCGTGGGAAATGGTATTCCACCCCAACAGTAGTCGGCCATAAATTTGTCGTACGTCTTCCAGTTTTTTCTAGTCTGACCACATTTCTTTTCACGAAACGCGGGATCAGTTAACTTTAGACTTGCTACGACGGCGTACTGGAAGCAGTTCTCGCTACCGAAAGGAAGAATAAGATCACTCACACAATGCTTATTTTTTAACCATTCAGGTAGTTGAATCGAGCCAGCCCCGAGTAAAACTTCTACTAGAATTACTTCGAAATTAAGTATCTCCTCGAGAACGAGACCAGAACCCTCAACATTTTCAATTGTTTCAAGCATATGGTCGTAGCGATCTATTAATTGTTGTTTCACATCCCCATCCGATCCCGATCCTCTTACATCTTTTGTGTATGTATCTTTTAATTTAACAGGCAATGTACGATTTTGTGTATTACCAGTTTTCGGATCCGATAATTTGACTTCCATTTCAGTATAAACTGAGTACATCTTTCGGGTCCCTTTGACCATACCTTCAATATCCACCAGCTCCCTGATATCCTTGACTCGCTTGACTTCAGGAAATTCTTTTAGTAAAACTGCTCCCTTGAATGCTGTACGTAATCGACGGGCCATAATAATCTTTATGATATATACTATGATAAATATTTTCTTAAAAGAAAATATTTATTCTATGATAGGTCATCAAAATCCACTATAATATTTTTGGCAGCATTTATTTGTTTATATATCTCGCCTAATCTTTCTAAGTCGACTAGTTCTTCCGCATCTTGAATTTCTGGTTTATTAGGCGCAGCACAAAATATTAATCTCTCAACAGTGAAAGAAAGAGCACGTTATTTAATCGCGGTTTAAATGCTAAGAATTCTATCTTACTACCTTTCCTGATATTACGAGGTACAATAGCAGGATTTTCTCGGACTGGTAGTAACGGGCTCACTGTTTTAAAACCGCAGTCAATTTCTTGAACCATATCAATACATGTAGCGCTTTTAAACTGAAATTCAAAATACGCAACTGGCTGCGCCCCGCGCTTCCGATACACTTTAGACGGATTGTAAAATCCGCAGGAATTATTCTTGGAGTGAGCGGCCAGGCTTGCAGCATAACTTTTAGCAGTAGATGCATCGAAACTTTCACCTAGGGTACGGAATATTATTAAATCGGTAAACTTTTGAAGACTCGGTTGCCAACGGACACACGCCCCATCAAATGTAACTGGATCACCTCCCGATCTAAATTTAAGTCCGATGTTGAAAACTACTTCTAGCTCACTGTCTACGTATATGAAAGGATCTACATATTCACCAAATACTAATTTGCCTCCATCATCAATTTTGATGTTTTCTCCGGTTTCAAGTATTTTTATTGCAGTTGAAATAGAAAGGATTGTCATTGTCTTATCGTATATATCTTAATAAAAAATAATTTAAAAAATTTTTTCTATGATATAGTATCCTAAAATGTCATACATATTCATAAATGGACCAACTGGAAGTGGTAAGAGTTACGATGCAGTAAATTTGGCTGCGACTCACGTACCAGAATTTGACACTAGTTTTTCTAGCAACATTGCTGACTTTTATAATGGGCGCCACGTTTCGATTGCCGATTTTCAGAACCAGTTTATAGAACATACTCTTAGTTTACAATGTCAGGCTGGGCTCCCTTCAGAACACTACATTATTTGTGACTCTTCCATAATTCAACATCTGACTTTTTCTAGAATCCGGGGCGTTTCCACGGAGTGGGAAGAAAAAAAGATTGTTTCTAGAGCATTTGACCATTTACCCAGTTTCATTATCATATTCAAAGATATGCCTTGGGATTATTGCAGGCGGAATGTGTTGACTCGAGCCAGGTCGTACGAAATCACCGTACCGCCTTAAAAGAACTAGAAGAGATTCACAACAAGTTCAAACAGACTTTCTTAGAAATTTGCCACGACTACAGACTTCCATGTTTGGTAATTCGGAATGCTCTTACCCCCCTCGTTCTCAAGAATATACTTAATCCAACAATTGATACCGAGACAGTCGGACCAGTAGAATATCCACGAGCTTTGACCAGTAGAATATCCACGAGCTTTTGACTTTGGAATTGCATGGAGCGGCGGCAGCCAGGGATTTTTAATAGACGGTTTCAAGGAGGAGGAACTTGAAAAAGCGTACTTCCCACCTGGTCAAGAACAACTAGAACAACCTCGAGTCTCACTAAAGAACCTACACAAACTTCTTAACGCTTGTGAATCTGTGTGTGCTTATAATGCTTCGTTTGACCTACGAGCACTTGACATTATGAAACCCTACGGTTCTGTAACACCGGACTTTGAAGTTACTTGTCTATGGCTTATGTCAGTTGTGTACATTATACTTCAACCAGAACTTATCGATAAAGCTGAAAAAGGGGGACTCGAAAGAACGGACTATGGCAACATGAGAAGTCGTTTTGAAGATCTTGCAAACTTAATATGTGCCTCCGGAGGAACCGAGGGGCCCCCACCTCATCCACATACGGCCGAAAAAGATGCAGTAAGTGAACATTACTTACGACAGTACATGATAAATACTTGGCCAGGTGGGGGTGTGAAGTGGGGTGGTAAACTGACACTTTCGGCTTTCAAGAAATTAAGACTTTTTCCATGGTACTTATTGAATAACTTTCGTAAATACTTACGTTAGTACTTACGTAGTACTTGACAAGTACCATGGACAGGAACTTACGTAGTACTTGACAAGTACCATGGACAGGAACTTACGAAGTACTTACGTAGTTCTAATAACATTTTCCTCTGGCTCCCAACTATTGAAACTTTCTGGATAACCTTTCCATTTTATCAGATAATATTTCTTTCCTCTAATTTTTTCGTCTTCAAAATTCGTTCTACTCTGTATAGCTCGTCGCGTTCTGAAGGTGCGCTCTGAAGTTCATCAGAATAGAAAGTGCCGAGTATTTCCTCTCCATTCAGATCTTTTATTTGTAAACTGGTGGCGTTCCTAGTCCAGCTGCATACACCACTTTTGAAACCACGAAAATCTCCTCTGTCCAATTTGGTAAATATCCTTTCTTAAAAGTGGTCTTGTATTTTGTAATTCGGACCCGTTCTCCCGGCTTGAATTCAGGGTCAACTCCCCCGGCTGCCAACTCAGGACCGAATAGTGTATAAAATGCCTGCCAATCGTTCTCCTCTGTTACGTCCCTGGGTTTCATTTTGATACTTCCGTGAACGGTGTTATTGTAATTCTCGAGAAGTTGTGGTAGAATAGAAAGCCATTCACGTGTCTGTCTGTATGTAAAGCATTTCCACATCATCGTCTTGAGGGTCCGATTAAAACGTTCAACGACGCTAGCTTTTTTGTCACTGTAGGTGTGAAACCAATGAATTCCCGACTCCTCCAACCACCCCTGCATTTTTCGATTAGTAAATTCCCGCCCCTCATCTGTCTGAAGTTTGTCGGGCCTTCTCCCGGATTTCTTAATCACGTCTTGTAGCGCCTGTAACGTATCATCGGCCGTTTTTGACTGTATCGGCCTGGCCCATGCATATTTGCTGAGCACATCGATTACTGTTAGCATGTATCGAATGTTACGGTTCTCTTTTGCGAACGGGGGAGGGAATTCCACAAGATCCGCTTGCCATTGAGAGTCTATCGATGTTACAAAAACGCGCCGGCCGCCCGTAGCATATGAGAACGAGGTACCGATTTATGAAGATTATAAGTTAGCTGAGTTTTTAACCAGTCCTGTACCTCTTTCTTAGTAATTTTTAACCCGCTGGCCCGTGCTGCGTCATACAATTTTTGTACACCTCCAAAACCAGTTTTCGGGTTGTAATATAATTCTCTAAGAGTACCTTCAGCTTCCATAATTGCTATATTATACGAAAAATGTTATGTCGTACGGATTCCGTAAACGAAATACTAGTTTACTGAATGGTCTCCTTTTCAATTGCTTGATTAGGCCCACGGCTTCCCGTTCTGACACCTCCATTCCATATTCTTTATAATAGTTTTGTTGTCTATCTTGTTCGGTGTGTAAAATAGTACTAACATCTGTATGTTTTCCCTAAATGGTTTACTAATACTAGTATATTGTTGAGTCAGAACCCAGACAGATAATCCGTCATGTCTTGCGCTGAAACCAAGTTGGACTAAAACGTTACTGCGCTTCTTCATATCTTTGGACGAGGCGCAGTCATCGAGGATTATTAAAGTGTTAGTTCCAGCCCATTCTTTATGCACGTAGGTTAATGTATCATCCACTGCATCGAGTCCGACCGGAAATATAAACACATTATCATCGGTGAAAATGAATCTTCTATTATACGCTTTATTATTCATGAATGTTGGGCAAATGAATATCACATATTCGAATTTCCTTAAGTACGGACCGGTGAGGAGGTCCAACATAAATTCTGTTTTGCCAGAATATGTCGGTCCAGTTATAATCATGTTGAATGGTGGGGTTGCGAACATTGCCATCGGATCAGATCTATATACTGTAAATTAATGAATCTCTTCTAGTTCTTTTAAGTTACTGGTTCGAGTTAGATGAAACCCAGTCACATCGACAGCATCTGAATGAACTATATAGTTAGTGACTTTATTCCAGTACCTACAATAGTAATGAATATTGCTAAAGATAACAAACCAATTTTACCATATTCGTGAATAGGGTCTACGCTGGTCACGGCTGCTGCCCGTTCCGGGGAGGGGAGGGGAGGGGACCGAATCCGAGTCGTGTCATTGTGAGGTGGTGACTCGACTCCGGGCTCGTCCTGCCACTTCACAGGATCCGCCTCCCCTTCCATCTCGTGTACAGCACTTTCTCGAACTTCCGTGTTTATATCACCATTCACCCCGAACACCATAGATTCTGTAGCGTATTGCAATTCATTATTATAACCCGAGATTGCCGGGCCCGAAAGAATGACCATCTCAGACGGTAAGAGAAGTAAATTGGGTGAGACTGCCATATCAAGTTTGACACCAGTATTCATTATTGTGTCTTGATATCGCCTATAACTGATTACTTTGTCGGTATTACGAATTTCATCTTCGAGGAGAACGCCGAATTCTTTTCTGACTTGCTGTGCACTGCCAGTATCACCCACTATGGTACTACGAATATTTGCTTGTGCGCCGAGTATGCAATATACGTAGGCTTCAAGGCTTTCATTGAGGCGGGCGAGACCGGCCTTTGTTAGTCCCGAGTCTCCCTTCAGAGGAATGAAACTATTATATTGTCCCTCCGATCCATCATTTCGAAAGAAATAGTAGTGCGGTCGTTCTTTGTCGGACAGTACATGTTTTTTCTTTCCAAAAATGGTATGTGTATAGAAAACACCACTGTCGGCGGAGAGGAAAAAGTCCCGACCGTTGTATATTGCTTTTGGCTGTCGAACAGGCCCACGATTAGTGTAATATTCATATCCATAACCAAGACCCTTATTTTGACCTTTTCGATAACGAAAGTCGGACTTCGTTGGGCTTATATTTCCAAATTCTGTACAGAGAAGTTCATATTGGACGAGATTGTACGGATTGTCGCCGGATTTGAAGGTGGGGGTATCGTCTGGAAGTGCAACGCCCATTTCGTGAAGGATCCTACGTATTGTAAAATATACATGGAAACGGCAGAATGATCGTATTTGCGGAGGAAATTTCTTATCGACGAGATGGGCGAATGATATACCGCAACCAGTAGTGCTGCACCATACGGCGAAATTTAATTGCTGGTCCCAGTATTTCATCTTTGGACCACCCAGCCAGACATTACTTTCTTTAGCTGATCGATGAGTGATTACGTTATCTTTAAATATATCCCGTGGATGAAAAGTAAATTTATCTGTCGGCGTTACATATATTTCTAAGTCCATGAGAATAGGTTTTATTCCTCCATTCGGTTTGGAAGGGGGGGGTATCAGCATGCTGTACTGTTGGTATGCTCGTCTTATTCAATGAAAAGCAACTGGGAATAAGTCTGTACTCATGATTTGTTGTTCTATATACAGATAGATTTAAATGGAGGAGAATTTTCCATACTTCGGAATCCCTGTCGGAATCATACTAACATTCCAGACCATGTTAATATTATATTTCGGATTCAGGTTTTAAACGAATTTTTTATTTTTTACTAAGAATAGATAATATACTGCAAACAATGGAGAATTTAATAAAGACATCGGCAGCGGTAAATACACGTTCCGAAGGGGCACTACCAACCGCAGCGTCGGACAATAATCGATCCATAATAGAGACGAAACGTGAAAAAATACTCTGTGTCATCGCAAGTGGTCAAAGCAAGTTATTTTTTGGTAAGGAGATTTCAATTGCTGACGTAGAAAAATGGGGAGATGAACGGTGAATAAAGCATTTAAAGTCTATGAAGCGAAATACAGTTCTCTTATAAGTGATAATATCACTCAAAGTTTCATAGATCTAGGAGCCCGTGCAATAAGTCAGGTAGTTCCAATCGATGATCGAGATAACTATGCCACTGATCTTAAAAAGGATTTTATTCTAAACAGTGAAATAAAACGATTATCAGGACGGATAGCGTACACGTGGGGCCCCATACTTGCTCTAGTTTCCACCGGTTTAATTACGGGTAAACATTTAAATTTTAAAAAAATCGGGTTTAATATAGTACCTGAAATAAATGGATTCAACTTCGCAAACGGTTCCGACTCAGCAAACGCTTCCGCCAGGGACTTCGTCAGAAGCCCCGCCGACGGGGCCCGGACCGCAAACGGAAACAACGACTCTACCACCGACACAGCGCAACATAGAGAAAGTGTCGTTACCGCCGAAGCATCCAGGGAGAGTTGCTGCGGGCAAGAAATTAGCGGAATGGAACAGGAAAAACAAGGAGAAGAAACTAAAAGCAATGGAGAGGGTGGGGGAGGGGAGTGATAGTGATGCGGTAGCGACAAACGTATACCTACCGCCTACAATGAAAGAACAGTGTGATAATAATTCACGCTGGTATAATAAATGTTATCTTGTTTTAGGAATTGTGGGAGTTTCATTGACTGCATTAGGGCTATATTGGGGGCGTGCTCGACATACCCCCTGTCCAGATCGGCCTCCCCAGAAAGCGAAAAAAACAGAGCACGTAGCAGCTCCATCCGGAACAGTTCCGACAGGGGAGGGGGAGGGGGAGGGGGTGTTCCCAGCTCCTCTACATTGTATGAGATGGATTAACTCCCCATATTTTTTATTTTTATTTTTTATTTTATATACTAGTCAGCAATCATGGATATTAAAACAGTTGTAAACACAATGTACGATGGTATTGTAATCGCAGGACTTGCGATGGGATATCTTATGATCTCCAGCAAATTTCTGAAAATAGAGGTTGGCGATCCAAGTCGTCCAAATTTGACTCGATTGGTAAAATTAGGCGGTGCGACTGCTGCCGCGGTAGCAACCAAAGATCTCCTTGAACAGAAAAATATTATTCCTGCAGAACCTTATACTGTGTAATGGGCACCTTCGGAATAATAATAATATTCATCGAACATTTATACTTAGTAATATATACATACAACGTACAACGATGATCATTTGGATTGAAAGCAAACAGGTGAACCTGTTACTGTTAATTTTTACCCTTGTATTGACACGACACAGTTTACGAAGATAAGACTGCTAGAGTGCGGACTATATAATTCATGGCATAACATAACATCGACGAATAATGTAATAAAATATCAAGAAGGTGACCAACCGAAGAAGACTAAATCAATACGTCCAGGTAACTACAATATCGATACGTTAAACAAAGCAATCGGGTTGAAGCAAAAAATTAATTTTGAAAAACATCTGCCGACAAACCATGTTCTTCTAACTTTGGCTAAAGATGTTAAAGTTATTTCAATGCTACAGGTAGCTTTGCCAACGTCGTTGGCTTTTCAGATAAGCCAGAGGACAACCCAGTTATAAAAAGTACTATGAGTCCGAAGAAAGTGGATTTCTTAACAGTCACTAAATATATAGTTCATTCAGATGTAGTCGATGTTACTGGAAATTATGTTTCATTTGGTTCGGGTGCCTCCGGAGGATACATACAGGGGAAAGTATCGAACTGTTTACAAATACTTCCCATCCGGGATACGAGAGAAATAAGTGAAAAGGTTACTTACGATTTTAAAACGGAGCAATTTCTATGCCATTGAGAAAAGGGGGAGATTACATGAATTCAATGCGTATCTGGATAACAGATCAGGATGGGAACATGATCGATTTCAATAACTGGCCAATTAGCTTTTGTATTGAATTATTGTAGTCCCGAAGCATTCCGAAGGAGCCCCCTACCGGTGTAACCCTATCGGAAGATAAACCATCCCACGACTAATCCTCCAGCAATATAGATCATCTCATATTTCTTTTGCTCAGGGCTGGGTTGATAATAATCTGAGAATTGCGCTAACCGCTTGCGCTGGACTTGACGTAGAGTTGCTTTGCACCGCTTCTGCTTCTTCCAGGATTTCTGCATCTGTATCTCTTAATTCTGCCGCAGCATGTGCATCCTTTGCCTGATTTTCTCTTTCCCAGTCAGCCTGTAGTAATCTTTTTTCTGACCAGACGTTGCGATCATGTTCAAATTTTTCTAATGCTTTATCATGTCGAATTTCTCTTCAATAAGAGCCTCACCATTCCCAGAAAGCTTTTGTCCGATAATATTTCCTCCTGTGAATGCCGTTGCATTTAATACAGCACCGAGAACTGTCATTCCTATAGCTGAAGCCATGACTGTGTATTGTATATTACAAGGTATTATTTTAATTTTCACTGTATATAGGTCCCTACGGAGTATGTCTGATCCAAGTGGCTTCGGTCTAGGTACAATTCGTATGCAAAATCTTGAGCTTGAAGATCTGAGTGATGTTAAAGTTAACAATAATACTAAGATGGCTGCTAATCATAATAAGGATTACGTCCTTCGTTATAAAGACCGCGAAAAATATTTCGTTTTAGCCAATGCCGCGGTGCAATCCCACGAGCATGCTGTAGAATTTTCCGAACTTAAAGACATTGATGAAACTGTAATTGACGCCACAAAGGCTTCGAATGATTCTACTCCTTTTGCTCTGACATGGGATTCGGCTAGTCAGAAATTCATGCCTTATAATGTGCCGCGTAACATCTTAGATATATTGGATAGTGAAATTGCAGGAGGTGTTGCTGAACCACCAGGAACTCCGAATGTGATTTATTTTGATAGCAATGTAAACAAATATAAATTGTTAGATTTTCGTAGTTGGCTTACTCCTACAAATCCATACATTGCACTTCTTGGTATACCAATCATCTTAAAATTAGTCCTCTTAATACAATAATGAAGGCAGATAATACACTAAGAAGGTGGATAAACGAGGGGGAGAATTATTGCTCGTATACAGCTAGCGGAGTTCCAGTTAGATTATTTTGGGACACAACTTTAAAGAAACTGGGTCTTAAAAGTGTCGGTGATGAGGCAGCTGAATTAACTTTACAGACTGTAAATCAACAGATGACTGATAATATGAAAATACTTCAACATGGTACAGTTCTCATTAGATGTGTAAAGTTAGTACTGGAGATGAATTTGACGATTTGGTTGGATATTATGCTATGAAAACAGATAACAGAACAACTTGTGATATTATCATAAGTATTGATAAAGATCGGGGAGGGGAAATGAGTATTGAATGTTTTGTTGGTGGGAATAGAATAGAGAACGACTTAGGAACTACATTTGTACGTAGAGATAAAAGAGTGAACACTTTAGATATCAGTACCATTCATCTGAAACGACTCATTTTGTTTGAAGTAATGGTCTTCCGACATATTTTAAGTTCAGAGGAAATTACTAAAATTTTATCTATCGGGTGAACAAGTTAACTAGAGTCGTTCAGAAAATGTTTCTGAAAACTGTAGAATGACAGACATTGAACATGACATCACAAGTTACTAAGCAACATTCGAAGCCCGGTATTGCGAAACGTTCCGTAGGGGTATTGCGAAATTCCCTACTGGAAAGTTCCTGCCTGAAAACGTACCGATAGGGGTATTGCGCAACATCCCTATGGTTCCGCTCGTTCCGACGACTCCAAACATAGTGAAAAGGGAACAGCCAGCAGATAAAATTCACAGACCCGCACCTTCGGAACTGTTCCGATACGGGTTGAAGAGCAGACCGGCTCCGGTACGGCTCAGTCAGAATCTATCTAACAAATGAGAGAGAGAATAGAATGTCGTTCTGTTTTGCTCAGTGGGGGTGAGTCATAGCTACTGTATTGCGCAAGTTCCATTTGGAATGACTCAGCAGGGAATTCCCTGCTTAGTACAGGACAATGCACTACTGCGCAAGCTGCTGCGCGTGCGTGAGTTCGTATATAGGTCAGTGTCATACTTTAGTTACATGGATGGTTAATTTTTCCTTCGCTTCATGTAGATAAATGAATAAAATGGGGGCTGTAAAATTCTATTTATCATAATAAGGAATATTCTATTACTACTTATGTATGTATGTATGTATCGTTTTAATTGTTCAAAATTCATTCATATATCGGTTCAATTAAACCATCATCTACTGTTATACAGCTTTGTAGAGAGACTATATCTTATTGGAATTCAAGAAATATGTAGAGGTGTTTATTCTATATGTATACCGGAGTTTTATTGGAATGTATTGCAGAGACGTGGTCACACAATCTTGCATCATTCGCTAAGATAAAAGTCATCACCGCGCCAGCATCGTGTCGTTTGTTACAACGTTGTTGGTTATCGCACCAGTGTTTTCCTCAATGAATAATCGAGATGATAGCGAGGATACTAGGATATGAGAATTGTCGTTTTTTCATAATACAGTACAAACCCTAGGTGCTCTACTCATTTCAGTCTTTCTTATTTTGATACGAGGTAAGGTAGAATGCGCCTGGGGCACAGATTCGGACCCTCAAATTTTTACAATTTAATTCTTTTTTGGCCTACCACTTGCAGGGACCCATTTTGAAGCTTATGGCGTAAATAAATTTTTCACCGGCTCATTTTTGTCAAAATCAGGAATTTTCTTTTCCCCATGATAACACAGGGGTGGCGGACATTTTGAATTTCAAATATCGGTAAATATTGGGTACTTTGTTTCTCCAGTACCAAAATTTTCACGGTGAACCCATATTTATTTTCTTGATTTTGAAAGAGAAAGTTTAAACATTTGCTTGAGGAAAGTTTGAGCAAAGGTTTAAGTTGAGGTGCGAACTGCCTGAAAGAGCTTTGTATTCAGGCGATGCATGCAAGGACTCGCGTAGAGAAAACTTGAATAAGTGTGTCTTTGTCACTTTGTTGTTGGTCCCTTACACCTGTGAACGGCACTAAGCCGGAGCATATGTTTCCACGCGATATCTCTCTGAGACAATACCATCGAAAACACGCGTGATGAGAATTTCCGGTGTATAAATATATAAATCCACAGCTTATTGTGTGAAGTTTAAAGCCAAGATAAGTCTCAAGAGGCACAAGAAAGTTTTCCAGTATGTTCTTGCCTTTAGCATTTTTGGTTTCAGTTATTGGCGCAGTCTCTGCAGCCATAAACGGTAAGTGTGAGCTTTTCACATTTCTTCATTTGTGCTAGTAGTAAGTTTCTTTAAGTTGAACTTTGAGAAAATGGTGATGTTTTGTCTTCATAAGTCGTCTTTTATACCTGCTATGATTTTGGCCCTATACTTTTTGTCTGAAATCTGGAGAAGAAATTTAACATGATCAGTATTCGCATCGAATGATATCGATTTAGAGTAGATACAGAAATAGACAACACGAACGGACAGCCAATGAATAACGATCTAATTTGGTGATGTGCCAGTAAAATTGGAAAAGGGTTGTTTGAAATTTTGTGTTATGTAAAAACAAAAGTTCAAACCACCCTTTCAAATTTAATCAAATAATCGTTCGCAAAGTTGGGATGATATCTTGCTCATTAGGTAGTTCTAAATTACGATGGTATCAGAGCTTAATACGTTGCTGATCGGAAAGTGTATATTTCATCGGCAACTTCTCAATTACATTAAAATCTCCCCAGGTGAGACATGTGGCCAGCCTTCCATACCAGCAAACCCTTCAGCTCAGATTGTCGGTGGCAGGGAAGCAGTGCCCGGTAGTTGGCCCTGGCAAGTCAGTCTACGCCAACTCGGTGTTCATGTCTGCGGTGGTTCTCTCATCGATTCCAAGTGGATCCTGACTGCTGCACATTGCTTCGGAAGGTCAGTCATCTCTGTGTAGCGAAATACTTTCGGTCGATACCACCTGAGCTTTTCTAAGTTAATATGGTACTTCTTCATATGAAATAACACCTTTTAGTAACTTGTATCCCAGTTTTGTTGTTTTTTAATGTTTGTTCATTGAACAAGCAAGTCATATCAACTTGAAAAGGGGCGTCAGGAACATTTAAGTCAGTTTCTCTGCCTGTGTCTGTCTTTGTCTTTGTCTGTGTCCTGTCTGTCTTTGTCCGTCCGTCTTTGTCTGTCTGTCTCTGTCTGACTGTCTGTCTGTCTGTCTGTCTCTCTCTCTCTCTCTCTCTCTCTCTCTCTCTCTCTCTCTCTCTCTCTCTCTCTCTCTCTCTCTCTCTCGCTCCAGTGATCACCCTACCATCCCCTTCCGTAGTTCAATTGTTAGTATATGCATCGCAGCCACACTATATTCTGTGATAAATACGCGCTTTTACGTAAAATGCATATTTTCATCCTTTATATCTTGCTAATATATTTCTGCATTTCTGCAATCATAAAATTCTCACTCTGAAAATTCCTTCGTTGAAGTTTTCCTGATCCTTGTGTATGCTAACTTTTGATACATTTTTCGCCATTTTTGTTTGGAATTTCAACCGTAACTCCTTGTTCTACTCCCCATAGCATGTTGATATACACAGTGTTCAGCTTGTCAACTCAGCCCGTACGTGTGTAAACTGCGTTGTTATTGTTGAAAAGTGACTTCTGGTCCCGACTAGAATTCAAATGTAAACAATAACAATGCATTTTACACGTGCAGCCGCTAAGTTGACAAGCTAAATAGAAGGCGTTTCAGCATTCTTTTATATAGGAGTAGAATAAAAAGTTGCAAATTGACATACGAAATAAAAATAATGAAAAAAATCACAAAAAATTAGCATTACTGGCTTTTTTAACTATGATGATTTTAATGTCCTTCAATACTTATCACTCTACTTTTATGAAGGTTTTTACCAAACTTCTCTAATTTGTTGCTATGATCTAGCGGACCAGGAGTACCAAGTTCATGGAGTGTTGTACTCGGCGAGCACAACCTTCGGCTGTCAGATGGAACAGAACAGACGCTTCAGGTGTCCCGGATCATCAAACACGAGAACTACAACGATCTCACCTCGTACAACGACGTCGCTCTGATGGAACTCTCCGAGCCAGTGGTATTTACCGACCAGGTGCAGCCTGTGTGTCTTGCGAATACACCACTGGCTGACGGCAGCATGTGCACCATTACCGGATGGGGAGACACAGAAAGTATGAATAAGTCATTCTTCTCATGATTATTTAAAACCGACTTTCTTTTACCAGATAATCATTTCATATAGTGCAGAAAAATCAGAAAAAAAACACACGATCTTGGATCTGATGAGGGCCACTGTACTTCATTTTACTCTCGTTTCTACACAAAGGTTGTCGACCAGACTTGAATTTGCGAACAACTTATTAGACTGGTATGGACCCTGGTCATCAATATTTTCATTACCAATGAATGACAAATAATTAGTTAAATAATCATTCAATAGATGTCACTTTATGTAGATTTGAATCGTTTTGTGGTCACTGGCAAGATATCCGTGTGATTAACTCTGACTTTTAATGAAGGAAATTAGGAGATTTTTGCAAACGAGTTGAATCTGTAGCAGAGAGAGAGAGAGAGAGAGAGAGAGAGAGAGAGAGAGAGAGAGAGAGAGAGAGCGAGAGAGAGAGAGAGAGAGAGAGAGAGAGAGAGGAGA
This sequence comes from Ptychodera flava, assembly GCF_041260155.1. Taxonomy (NCBI): domain Eukaryota; kingdom Metazoa; phylum Hemichordata; class Enteropneusta; family Ptychoderidae; genus Ptychodera; species Ptychodera flava. The sequence goes on along the minus strand of NC_091949.1, from coordinate 23,124,178 downwards.
GAGAGAGAGAGAGAGAGAGAGAGGAGAGAGAGGGGAGGGAGGAGAGAGGGAGAGAGGGAGGGAGGGAGGGAGGGAGGGAGGGAGGGAGGGAGGGAGAGAGAGAGAGAGAGACAGAGAGAGAGAGAGAGAGACTGACAGACAGACAGAGAGACAGAGAGACAGAGAAAACAAAACATAACAGATATGGCCATTGCCTTCAAGAAAGTTGATAATTAAACCCATTTTAGAGCGTCGAGAACACTACTCGATGGATGTTGATGAAATCAACGAAGTAAAGTACAAATACTATACAGCTTATCCAAAAGTCCTTATGACGTATCTCATGTGGTTTTCTTTGCCGTTCAGATACCGGTGCATACTGGATTCTACAGGAAGCTGATGTGCCTTCGATTACCAACGAGAAGTGCCAGGATAAATACAGCAAACCTGGTGTTTCAGATGGAATGCTCTGTGCTGGGTATGACCAGGGAGGTATCGACGCTTGTCAGGTGAGTTCAACGTGATAAGCTGCCTGTATGTTTTTTTGACAGAGAATATTCAGTCGTTTTATTACTTGCGTGTGCGTTTTTGCAATCTTATTTTTTTCGTTGAAAACTCGCTGGAAGTGTCAACTCTACACTGAATAAAACTGATGACTTCGAACAAGTATTTTTTCCGTAATCTTCCGTGTTTCCGCCAATGTGTAAGCATTGTGTAACGTGAAAAGGGTCTATCTCGAAATGTACATCCTTTCTTCGCATGCATTTGCACTTTTGTGGTTTCTGTGGGCAGAAAGAGCGCCATCTTTGTCAAGATGTCGAGTATTCGTCTCGTGATGAACAAGTTCAAACCACGCACATCTAAGACTGAGAATGGAGAAGAGAGCACACAATAATTTACACAGTTTGATTCATACCGGAATTCTGTTAATTCAAGCCACAAATACGCCATCATATTCAATTTTACTACCTCAGATTTTTTAATTGTCAGTAAATTCATCAACGTTGATTATAGGCCTAGATATAACCGAGACACTCTCAGACGATAAGTATGATCGTTTTACAAGTAAACAACGAGCAATCTCTCCATATTGGTGACGTACATTTAAATTCACTTGTTTTCAAATTGATATAGTTAATTACAAACTAAGTCGGCCTCGTCCTCTTATTGCTCTGATGGATTTCGTCCATTTTAACTGCACAGGGAGACAGTGGCGGCCCCCTTGTGTGGCAAGATTCTACCGGAGTGTGGGACCAACACGGCATCACCAGCTGGGGAGTGGGGTGCGCTGAGCCAGACTACCCGGGTGTGTACACGCGTGTGTCCGAATACTTCGACTGGATCGACGGAAAGCTTAGGTTTCGTTGGAATTAATTATGCATGAACTTTGACGTTTTTATCGTCTGCCGCATTTAACTGTTCAATCATATCGTCAGGATAAAAAATTATGTGATGTAAATTCTTGACAAATTCGACTCTTTATTATTATTTTGTAACTCAGTGTTTTCATTTATACACTTTACAAAGTCACACGTTATTTTCGACTCAAACTCGACTTAAACTTTTGCTCAAACTTTCCTCAATGAAACTTTCAACCATGCTCTTACCAAATCAAGAATAAAAATCGGGGGTCACCGTGCAACGTTAGGTGCTAGAGAAACAATTACCTGACACTACCGATATTTGAAATTCAAAATGGCCGCCAACCCTGTATTAAAGGGACATTATTTGTATCTTTTGACCTTATATTGTTGCAAAACAAGAAGTTGATAATGTTGTTCGACTAATTGAAAGATGTCTAAAGAACGGTCGACCATAGACAACTTCCATCCCGTTTGCGTACACTGTATAGAAAAACCTGGATCAGGGGTTAATGGTGGCTACGTTGACCTGCGATCAGACCACACTGCTAACTGGGCCGCTGTAAGCATCCGCGTGTAAAAAAGTAAACACACACGAAGTGAAAGTCGTCGAGAGCTCAGCGTAGCAGTTTCGGGATTCCCTATTACCAATGCCGTTTGCTCAGTTACATTTTGACAGTCAGTTTTTTCATGGAGATCCTGACGGCCAATCCTGCTCTTAGATCACCATTCTTTGCTGCTACATAGCACATTTTTGTGATGGGCATTTCAAATGCCTACAAGCTGCAGAAGCCGACGACAAGGCCCGGTGACAAGGCCTGTAATAATGCTGATTTTTTTCGTCTCGTTTGTACCTCCATATGTGGACTTGCCCAAAGCCTGTGTGCATAGAAATGTCAAAACAGAGGAAAATGAAGGGATAAACTTCAGTAGACAGTCATGAAGCATATAAAACAGAGGGGCCTCTACTGTCTGTGATTGAAGCTGCTTTGGCGACTGACACGTACATCATGTACATTGTTGGGTGAAAGCTAACTCTGCATAGCAGGGCTGTGCCAAATCGCTGGCAGCACCCCGGTTGCGGTGTGCAGTTTCTCCACAAATAACAACCCATTTTAATCCCAAACTCGCACTGAGTTTCGTTTTTCAAGCACACCCGCCTCGTCTGGGTACACGATTAGCCCGCGTACAGGTCTTTGTGTTCCCGGCGCTATACGGCGTGGAGGCCGTATAACGCCAGGAACACAGACCTGCACGCAGGGCTAGGTACAGGATGTGCTCAGCTACGCAAACCCCACTTTTGGGAGTGGGACGGAGGCCGTAAGCGACGTATAGGGTCTAGGCAGCTGTCATTGCGATGTACTCACTTTTGGTTCGAAATGGGATTCAACTGATACAAATAATTACACGATGCATTGAGAATAACAACATTCGAACAGATCTTGTGTGTCGAGAGGTGACTCCAATCGCGAGCAGTATCAATCGACAGTACAGTACCCGCTCAGCGTGGTGTCACGATGTCACAGATGCTACGCCGTGCACTGTTCTGTCCGGTGCGATGTTTCCAAGTTCAACAAGTTATCATGTCATGTTTGTAAAACAAACCAACGTAATGGCAAGAAAATGCCCTAAAAATCTTAAAAGTTGCCGAAGATTTGTTAACGATCAAATGCACAGGAAATGCATTACTCTGTACCTGTTTCACTACCACCACAGCAATCTGACATTGTTTTAGTTTTACCATTGACCCAATTGCGTTTATGGTCTTATTTCTGTTTCACAGTCCCTATCATCGATACTAAAATCAGACTTACAAGCAAATGCCCTGTTTATTTCACTATTTGATAGTAGTTTGTGAGACGTGCATTTGTTTATGCGACGTGAGCTCATCGATATGCATTGTGCTGAAGATAGTGTGTAGGTGACGGCCGCTCAGCGTTCTAGTACTTTGATAGTTGACGTGTGCGTAGTAATATCGGTCATGTGCTGGGGTTCAATCATGGCGGTTGGTTCAAATCGCGCGGACGCCCTTACCAACATTGAACCTTGCCGTAAAGAGCAAGAAGGTGGTTTTACATATCCTTGAAGCCGTCCATAGTCACAATTTAGGTCTCCCATTGATTTGACCGGGGATCTCAGTCATCGAAAAAATGAAAAAAAAATCAAAAGATACAAATAATGTCCCTTTAACACTATGGGTAAAAGTAAATTTAAATTTTAGAGTTTAGATTTTCCAAAAAAAAAAAAAAAAAAAAAAAAAAAAAAAAAAAAAAAAAAAAAAGACGGTTAAAAATATTTCTTACTCCAAGAGCTTTAAAATGAGCCACTCACAAGTGGTAGATCAGAAGAGAATTGTAAAATTTGAGAACTCGAATATCTGTCTCCGAGGCGCGTTCTACCTTAATGAAGAACCTTCCTACGAATCTGTAAAGAAATTGCATATGGTGTGAATGTCCATTAGCGGAACTTTCAATGACATGTGACAATGAATTATATGATCACGACTCCCATGAAACTGAAAAAATCCGAAAACAGTCTCGAACGAGGCTGTGCCATACCTGTCATGAGCGGGGCAGGCAGGCGGGCGTTCAATATACACATTTTGACTGGCCATGAGGGCAACAGCATACGTCTGTACCCGAGGGACTGTGAGTCACCCCCAAAAAACAGACTGTTTCCTCCCTCGGCCGACTGTTTCCCGAGGCCGTAGGCCGAGGGAAACAGTCTGTTTTTGGGGTGACTCACAGGCCCGAGGGGTTAAAGACGTATTCTGTTGCCCTCATGGCAGTCAATATGTGTTTTGTAACACATCTCATCCGTAGCCATGCGTACTATACACAAACTTGTCTCATGTAGGCCTATGATGTAATATGTTGGAGTGGTTCAGTAAGAAAACGTTTTTCCTAACAGGATCGCAATACTTCTGTAAAACGTTCAATGCACCTTTTATTATAGTTTGTGTCCGTTTCGATTCCTTGTTGGAAACCAAAGCATTCAATTCTTCTTCAGAAAGTAGGATAAACCAAAAAAATTCTCGACTATCGTTTCGATCGGCCGCAGACGACATCTTTGTTTACATTCCGGTCCGCGCACGCGTCAATGTCGTTTTTGACGTCAGCGGGCATCATTTTTCGGAACTGATGCCTGGCAGGCAACAGTTCCAACAAATGATGCCTGATGACGTCGTTTACGTGGATCAGCACAAAAAGAATGCATCCCACGTGACTATCAACTGGCGAATTAGAATACAGACTGCGGATGAGGTGTGTTACAATTCTGTTTGTCGCTTGGCTTTTAATGGTTTATCAGAGTATATTACCGACACATTTTTGTTTGCCATAGTCACAGAATTGCGCGAATGGCACGGGCAACACTATCTTGCATAGTAAGTGATCTTCACTGTGCGATGATTCATCTGCAGGTTTTTGTGCAAGGCCTTTGCATTCGTTTCCAGTTTTCTTGTCCCAAACTACGACATCGGGAAAAAGCAGTCAAGAATTTCATTTTCTCACCACAAACAGAGATCGGAGCATATTCATCTATTGCATTTATTTTTCGAAAGTAGTTTCTTGATCTATTTCTGTCAGTATGCCGAAATGCACAGGATTCGATGTATCAAACACAAACTCGTCGATGTGAGTTGTTAACACGAGATCAGCATAATACTACGTGTCCACACTTAAATTTACATTTTCACATCGAGTACTTTCTTCCGGACTCCCGAGAAATTCAACAAATTAAGTACATTCTCTCTCTCTCTCTCTCTCTCTCTCTCTCTCTCTCTCTCTCTCTCTCTCTCTCTCTCTCTCTCTTGTTCTTCATTGCTGCTACATCTTTTATATAAAGGACAAAAATTACAAAATCGGTACAGTTATCTAAAGGCGAGAGTCTGGTAATTAATGCGTAAGGTTTGATAAATTACATTTAGCTCCTATAACAATAAATAGCCTGTATACCAGTTTTTCATTTTCCCCTTAACTAAAAATTTCTATACAATTTGTTTAGAATTACGCTTCTTCTCAACTAAAGATAAATTTGACGACAAAATGACGTAAACAGAAAAAGCACGTTTCTTCGAAACACATCCCATTTTAGCCGCATCCCGTTCAGATCAAGTTCTTGACTGACAAAACAGGATCATTACTAAGGTAGAATACGCCTCGGGGACAGATATTCGGACTCTCAAACTTTTCTTTTGGACAGGTCTACCATTTGTGGGAGCTCATCTTGGAGCTTTTGAAGTAATTTACTGGCTTAGTTTTGTGAAATAGGGAATTTTATTTCCCCCATGGAAATAACACTGGGATGGAGGGATGGAGGCCATTTAAATTTGAAGTATCGGTAAATGTTGGCTTATCTAGAACCAACAGTTGCAAGATGACCGCTTATTTTTATTCTTGATTTGGTAAGAGAATGGTTTAAAATTTCATTGAGGAAATGAGGAAAGTTTGAGCAAAAGTTTAAGTCTTTCACTTTCGAGGCGCAAACTACCTTAAAACAGAGACTATTTAGAAATATGTCATAGAATTGTATGACGCATTCCAAACGTTGCAATTCTTGAAGTCTCACTACGACGGCATACCAACACGTCTCTTGGCGTAGTCCGCCACGCGTAGACATACAACACATCAATTTGTAAATGATCCAATTCATCTTCGACCTTATATTTAACGATCAACATAGGCATGCATATTCATCTACAGACAAGGCCTTGTGAGCAAGCTGAACATGATCTATCTAGTCTGAACAGAGGCCAAGATTACGAAGAAAATGTATCTCAAAGAACAGACATTGCCCCTTTACAAATTGTTGTACATGATTTCTTCGCAGAAGAAGCCGTCATCATGGCAGCATTGAATGCGCGATTAATACATGGGTTGGAACTTACTATACTGTATCATAACTGCATAAATTTGAGGAATGGTGTATCTTAGGACTTTCTAATCACAGAACGACCATTTGCTTTACTACTTAACAGTGTCTGATGCTGCGGCTATGTGCTTCGACAATCTCTCTCTCTCTCTCTCTCTCTCTCTCTCTCTCTCTCTCTCTCTCTCTCTCTCTCTCTCTCTCTCTCTCTCTCTCTCTCTCTCTCTCTCTCAGTATGATGGGGAAACTAGGAGGTTTATCATAGGCTTGACGCATCCGTAGGTTGCATTCCTAGTAGGCACAGTGTCTGTATAGTCGCAACGGACTCGAGTCTATTCGTTTGCCAATGATTTTACCGCGACCTCTGCGCAAGCCAAACGAGTATTCCCCGACAGTGGAGAAGCGGCTTCCTTCTCTAATATGTCAATGAAACATGTCTATCGCAACCGTTTAAATGCCACGAGCTTTAATAACACCAGTTCATTGTACGAACGTTCATATCAAGTGAAAATTTTCGAAATGCTATTCTTATAAGCTCGCAAAAGTTTACTTCTTGATCCGACCAAACATCTTCACAAAGTTCAAAACTTGTCGCCACACTTACTCCGAGCAGACACTGCTGATGGACTGTGGGGAAATGATAATTCGTTCACTGTGAAAACTGAGAAATGCGTAACTGACGCCTCTAAATACGTTTTGACTGCGCAAACTCCTCAAGGCACCGGTGACCTATCGAAGGTACGCTACATATGTATGCCGAACGTTGATTGCACATCGGATACGATACGAAGAATAAAGAAAAAAACACCGCAAAACATGAAAACAATGCCAGAGGGTCCCCCCGCAAGTCTACGATCTTCTCTGCCACTTCGCGATCTCCAATTACAACCAAGTTTCGCATTATTCACTAAAACATCGATTCTTCAACATGTCTCCCCTTAAATCGACGTCAGTGCAGCGTCTTGGCGTCAACCTGTCATTAAACCAACCTGTAATGGAATTCCCAGACCATCATTTAGTATCAGTCTCTAAATACGCCTAATAAGATTTTAATTATGTATGGTGTTTATCACTACATATAATCGATTTCTTCACCTTATGGTAACGTCTATAACAACATAGTGCCCTCAAGCGTCAAATTTAATCTGCTCTCGAAAATTACACCCGAGATATTTTAGCTGACGTCGTTTTTCTTTAATTTAGCGGCTTGCCATAAAATCGCAAACTCCATCGCGTGAGATCAAACGGCAGATTGGCTGTCGCACTCACAGCTTTTATTCTGCATATAAATGTAACGCCAGGCAGATGTGATTAGGTCCACGAGATACGTGACAAAACGTGACTTGAGTTCAAAGTTCTGACCGCGTCAACGTTTTGGGTTTTTTTTAGAGTGGTACGGTTTTGGGTCAGTGAGGACTGTTTTGTCACAAAATTTGACGTCGACTGAAATCAAGCCAATGAAAGCAAACTCTAACGAAAATAAGTGATTCAGTCTTCAAATAAGTTATTAACCCTTTCAGAGCCAAAATCAATTTTTGTCTCCTTTAGAAAATATACTCCAGTCGATTTTTTTCTTTTCAGTTTTTTTTTCATTATTTTGATAACAAACCTTAGCCAATGAAATTTTATGACCATTTGGTCCAAAATTATCAAAAAATTACAGAAAAATTCATAAAAATTGGTAAAAATGTTGCACTAAAATTTTGGCGGGAGCAATTACAGCACTCAAAGGGTTAAGAAATGCTCTCCTATCTGTTCAGATGAGAAACGAATCCAGCGATTATGTTGTTTACCATCATTTGAAATCAAAAATCGTGCCGCAGCAAATACCAATTGAAACTCAAGGACGGAGCGGATGACGTCGGGTTGGTTGTGACGCTGTAAATAAGTATGAAAGTCACGTACTGAGATATCGATGACGTCATATGGTTATTTATCATTCATTCTCCAATATGAAGGTTGTCAACCCCTGGCATTTGTGATACAAAATATAATTGTTATTCATCAAGGTTTCACTCCGTGCATTGATGTAAACAATTTGAAAGGTTGGAATAATTGCCCGTCTTAATAGTTTTGGAAGATAATTTTAAATATGTTACCATGGTAAGGATATGCTGGCGATGATGGTAATGATGATAATGGTGACAATAGTGGTGAAGACGACGACGACTGTTGTTTATGATGATGATAGTGGGAATGATGATGATGATGATGATGATGATGATGATGATGATGATGATGATGAGGAGGAGGAGGAGGAGGAGGAGGAGGAGGACGAGGAGGAGGAGGGGGAGGAGGAGGACGAGGAGGATAACAAAGATGCTGCTGCTGCTGCTGCTGCTGATGATGATGATGATGGCGACGACGATGATGATGATGATGACCATATTGTTTTTATAAACACAATAGATTAAGATGTTCTGGCTCACCAACATTGTTTATCAGACACCATCACCACCACCTTACTTCAAGCCAGCGATGCATATGTCATTTCTGATGATATCAATCGTTTTTTTAGATGACTTTGGGAAACTTTTTGTTGTCTACCTGGAAATAACTCTCAACAATGAGATGTTGAACCCCCATCTTTAAAATGCGTTTGGTAAAATAAGTCGCTGTTTCCTCATCTGGAATGCTCTTGAGAGAAAGAAATGCCTGTGTATCGTTCACAGCCACCCTAAAATTCAAAGTAAATAATTTCATTGAGAACATTAATAGGATCATATCCATCTATTTTATGTGTCTCTCTGTCTGTGTATGTATATCTGTCTTCTCTGTCTCATCTATCTATGTATCTGTGAGTCTCTCTGCCTCTGTATATATCTCTGTCTCATCTATCTATGTATCTGTGAGTCTCTCTGCCTCTGTCAGGCTGTCTATCTATCTGTCTGCTTGTCTGTCTGTCTGTTTGTCTGTCTGTCTGTCTGTCTGTCCCTTCCTCCCCCTCTCACTCTCTCGCTGAATTCTCTACTATGTGTTGATACCGGCCCTTGTGAAACAAATATAGAGACAAATGCAGTGGGGCCTATCTACTGAATGTGTGTACACAGTAAACAGAAATAACCATGTCGATATATCAGAAGACCACTTCTTATTTTCGGTAGAAGACATTGTTGTACTCCAATTTTAATTTAAACCAAAGGTGATGACTTTAACTTAAAATATCTCTAAATTATTAATCTATAGATTTGCCGAAAACCAAACATTACAATATTTAAAGTCTAAATCAAAATTGCCGCGAGTCTTCGTTGAAAGCTACGGGGGAAAACTAACCATTGGTTTTAAAGCCCTATAAGCTGCAACTTTAGAATAGTTCACTGTTTTGTCTTGTTCGCAAAATACAGTATCTTGTCCTCCTCTGCCAAATCGTATCGAAATACCCAGTATCCAACTTGTCAACAGCGAATGTATGTCTTTATGTCTGGTGTCGTTGGCGACCGAACTTTAGTACTCCGGGCTAGATCCAGAACAAAAATAATAAAATATTGTCAATAGCAACAGTTATTGGTCCTTTAATGAAAACAAGATAAGGAATCTCCATGGAATTATAATTTCGCGTTTTGAGAATAATAAAAGTCAAGATATTATTCAGTATGGAAGCGTATGACACGATTCTGGTGAACTTTCACTTTCTCTGTGCAACAGTGCTATTGTAGCATCCAAAACTCGATTAGCTAAACCATGAATGAAGAGTTTAATGTAAATATCTAAGGTTTACAAAGTAACTGTTTAAGTCACATGGCCACAAGCGTACCTATAATTATGACATTTATTTCTGAGTTTTGCCACATCAACAAGGTATCTGTTTTACGGCCTGCAAGGGTCAAAATGGAAAAACCGTCGCCACGATTGCATTTTCATGCGACAAATACCTGTAGGTTACTGGAATTCTTTTTCACCCGCGGAAATCTTTCGCTGGAGTAAATAATTCATAACATGACCCGAGTCTGGATTAGATTGTGCATTAACTGTGAAAAAAACCCACTTGAACGGAAGTCGACTCACCAAACCTTCGTTTTATTGTGATTAAAGTCTGTATCACTAACAAGCCGGTATGAATCGATATTTTTGCGTCATTTTGATCTCTGGTAGAACTTTTCTTACAAAGAGAGCTCTTCTTCATCGAATAAAATGGTTACGGCGTTTAAAATTTGCAGACAGTCTGAAAGCTACAATGGTATTGGTGCTCAGTATTTACCAAAAGGAGTCCAAAAAGATATGGCTACTAGCGCTGCGTCTCTCTCTCTCTCTCTCTCTCTCTCTCTCTCTCTCTCTCTCTCTCTCTCTCTCTCTCTCTCTCTCTCTCTCTGTCTCTGTCTCTGTCTCTCTTTCTTTCTCTCTCTCTGTGTCTCTGTCTCTGTCTCTGTCTCTGTCTCTCTCTCTCTCTCTCTCTCTCTCTCTCTCCTCTCTCTCTCTCTCTCTCTCTCTCTCTCTCTCTCTCTCTCTCTCTCTCTCTCTCTCTCTCTCTCTCTCTCTCTCTCTCTCTGTATCGCAATGGGCAGTTTTTAACTGCCTGCCTTACTAACATGGGGATATTATCTCTCCCCGCCGGGAAAGTGTTAAATAATTCAGCACCTGGCAGTTCTTTAATTAACTTTAATAAGTTGTTTAAATTCCCCCTGCACTGATAGACTCGTCGGGTGTGATAATCACTACTAACAGTATGCACTCGCCATTAAGATTAGCTTGTTTGTCCTTCTAGCGTGGTCGTATCCCATACGTCCGGGATTCAGTTCAATCATGACGTTATGTTGACAACTCCTCAATTTAAATGAACTACCGATGGTGAATTAGTCGGAATCGCGTTTGTCATAGAAAGCTTCGGTCAGGAGAGTTAAGTACACGTTGTGCTCAATTAATAAATCCATTTATTTTTTAAAAAACAAACAGACATGCCGATACGTCTGCGAAGTACGCAAAAGCACAGGAACATAATGCTTTATTGAGCGTATTGTCAGCCTTTCTGGATCGCATCACAAAACTTGGAGGCACTTTAATTTTTCATGTCATATGAATATTGACACTCATATCGGTGAGCTTAGTTTCTCAACATCAAATGACTATTATTTTCTAGGGGTGTTGTTTCAAGTCATCTGTGCAAATTGTTTTGAAACAAGCTGATCGCGGTGAGCGAGGTGAATTAAGAAGTACAGGAAATGCAGAGAGTTGACCCAGTACGGGTATAGATAGTACCGCAGATGATTTCCCGGCGTACTTGAAGAACACGGGATCCAATTTTTCTGTCGAAAACTATTCGATATTTTGTGCGGCTCGTAGAGCTACAGGACCCCCTAGGACTGTGTTGTTTGTAAATTGTTCAGTGGGTTACCATTTCTTCAATATCGCCAAATTTGCCTCTTTCTGCATCATAATTAACTAAATGTTGGGTCACTTTAGAAAGTGTTGATGGATCAGACTGTCTGCAAACTTGAAAGAGACCGAAATATACTGTTCATATAGGTAGAGATCACTCTGTTATCGTGACCACGTTTTGAATGTATTGGATATCTTTGTATTTCAGTTCAAAGTATGGTTTATGAGCAGAGGTTTCTGTTCTGTAGCCGTGAGAATTCCGCTTACAGACGTCATTTCATACTTTGATAAAACAGTAAACGATGTTCACGACTCCTCTGATTTGACAGGTTGCACCGAAGCACCTGTGTAAAGAACAGACAAACAAGAAATTCTTAGAAAAAAGTACGCTGAAAATATCATAGTTCATGGTAGGTTCTTTAATGCTGCTTGACGCACTATGTTTACCTTGAAATGGGTGTGCAGGATTTCGTTGACTCTGCTTGTACCACCTGTGTCGTCGCATGGTCACGATGAGACAGTGACATTTTGTGTCATTTTATCTAAAATAAAAAAATGGCACTCGGCGCATTTATGGCACGAGCAAGGATAACCCACCCACAATGCTCTTGCTTTCACCGTTTCGAAAATAATGGATTAAAAATGTTCAGTTTTTTTTTAGTCTAGGTATGCTTTCATCTTGTCACAGGACATGAATGGAGGCCTCAAATCTCTTGTCATTATTGTCAGCCCGGTTTGACATTAATAGCTGTGCACTTATACCGAGAGTCCGTCACAGCCTCATTTTGACGGGCGATTCACCCACAAGTAATCTGCATGGTATTATCTCGACTACTCCGTCACGTACTCAACCTGAGAACCGGGACTCGTTGAGCATTGCTAAAAAAAAGAAGCCATGAGACAAGAATCCCTCACTTACCATGAAATTAAATGTACACCATTGAGAATAGGGGAATCGAATTACATCTAAATCGAATTAGACTCTATCATGGCAGTGTTTGTATATAAAGCGAACATGAACACAGTTCATTGATTTTAAATGGGTATTAATGACTTGGACTCGATTAGACTAACTGAATCAACCTTAATTTAATATACGCGGAGTTTTAATTGAGTCTGCATTGAACGCCTATTGAACCTCGATGGTCTGTGCTATCAACAGACGGCCACTAGAGATACAACACTAGCAATGCGGCATAAATAAGATAACATTTGTACCGCTATTTTTTGCATATAGACTGCCTTATTAATCGTAAACAGATAACAAACACGGGCCGAAATTTATCTCGCGTCTGACGTTAGAAAAAAAAACCGGACAGCGTGGACGGCGAAACACTGACGGATTTCTCGCAAACACCCGCGTGGACGGCGCACTGAGGTGGGTATATTTTTTATTTCCTTTTCTTGAAAAAAAACCCAGCAAACCAAGCCTTGCTTTCTCTGAAGAATCGCCAAATAAGATACCCCTACCGTCCTCAAAAAAATTAATCGAAGGTCACTGTAATTACACAAAAGTGTTTTCAGAAAAGATTTAAGTGTTTGTAGACTAGACAATAGCTGTAAATTGAGCAAGCTACGGTTCCTGTTTCCATCGATGTAAATTGTAGTATATGATGTGCCAAGGAGGGCAGTCGTTTGTCAGATTGTATTGCGACACAACTGTCATCATGTATAGCTGCACACCTTCAAAGAAACCGTTAATGCGCTTTTATCTTGAAAACATCTCTTCTCTAAAAGTATGGCCATTGTTTGCCATTTGCTCGAAAAATCTAAAGAGTTTATTATTAAAATTATTTTTCGGCTATTGAATGTGCGTGGGTTGATTTAAAAACGACCTTCTCAGTGGCGTTAAATCCTGAACGCGTCATGGCGACAGAAGGTTAAGAGAGGGTTTCTCGTGCCGTAGGTGCGATATCCTGTTTATTAATCGCTAAAAACGATGACAAAAATTAACTTAACTTTGAAAAAAGGCAAGACTAGTGAGAAGGAAATATAATATGCTATTATTATAATAACATGAATGATACCATCAACCCGTCATTTTTATTTTGGTAATAGACTCCAGAAACCCTGAATTGTATTGTACTACACAAACCAAAGCGAATTCAATTCTTTTTTACTCTGAAGAGAAAAGACGGTACCCACTGTTACTTTCAAATGAAATAGACAATACATAGTCAAGCGCTCATGAAATAAGCAACAGTGTGCTGTACGAACTAGAACCATCTCTTGCATATCATGACCATTTCTGTCGACCCCTGGTCACGTGACCACATCGAAGGGGGTCGGAATTTTTAGGCGTACTTTCAAATAAATGTAAAATGCAGGCCACCAGAAGACGTAGCTTTAGCAATGGTTTTCCTATCGTTTTATTATGGTTCTTTAATAGTTTTTCGATTCATAAAACGAGCAACACCAGTATAAAAGCATTCGACAAGCTGAATATACAAGTGAAATAATGCGAAGCTTGGCACCGCATTGGTGAATATTCAAATCTTAATGCTTACGAGGAGAATAACGTACAGGTGATTCATAATTAGCATAAAATTGTAATTTTACCGGTGACTCTATTACCATCAGACAATAGTATTGACTGTATAGCTGGAGTTATTATGATTGTTAATTTCCTGCATACGATATACAGCAAGTACACACTACTTAAAACCAATTGGAACATGCTGCTAAAGGCAAACGATAATCACGCAACTTTTTTAAAAACCAGCTGTATTAATTTTGTTAAAGTTCTAATTGGCCAAGCACAACATACAAATAAATACACAGTAAACGTTTTCTGCTGTCCGCACCTTCCGCTCTTTATCCAAATAGTACAAAAGATTTACACCAAACAAGTAGGGGAGAACAATATTGTGTTACTTTCCGTGTTGCTATTGTATTTTCCGTAGTCTAGTAACTTCAAATACTCCCGTCGTGTGATAGCATATCCGCTTTGAAACCCGCGTGTTGTCGTCTTCGTGTACTTCGCTATGTCCTAGGTGAGAGATATGTTCTACACGGCTGTATGCTTTATTTGTCGTGTGTATCTATGTCTCATTTCAGTCTTTTGAAAGTGTAAAAAAGCGAGACGGCCATGGCGCAGACAATGGTAAACAAATACACGATTTAATAACTGACATTGACTGCTCGCGGCATGGCTTCTCAGACGGACAGCGCACGGGAAATGCGTACATACGGGGTACGGATTCAAAGAGAACGTACTGTCAGTTCAACAACAGGATGTGGTGACATCTGACGTAGAAAGATCATGACGAAATATGACCATGCCAGAAAGCTTAGTTTTTTAACAAACACACAGGGAAAAGAGCCCAAGACAAAAAAAATCACAATTATGAAGAAGCATTTGAAACGCAATTATATCGTTGTGATTCAGCCCGTCCTCGCTTGAGTATTTATAAACGCGATAGTAGCAGATTTCAATGTTGACAATACAAGCAATATCTGAGTTGGTCTCTGTCTTAAGACTTTCACTCATTGACAATCCCCCTAGAAGACTGCAAGCAGGAAAATACAGCGAATACGGTCTAAAAACTCACAAGATACGGCCTGCAAGCACAAAACATACTGCTGATATACCAGCTTGATAACGAAAAGTGACCAACTTCGTAACGGACGCTGAATCGAAAATTGTCACCAGTTCTCCGCAACTGAGGTGAGGTACTTAATTAAGTTTTCACACTATGCTTGACGGACCCGAATTTGTTTGTAAGAGAGCTTGATCAATCTAGTTGAACTTCTTTGATTTCGATACTTTGTTAAAGTTTTTTTTTATTCTGGCTCGGACAACTACTTGTCTTAGTTTTAGAGAACTGACCCTTGGGTTGTTGAAGCGTCTGGCAAATCTATTGACTTGTATGAGGGAATGTAAAAATTAGGTGGCATTGTTATATTGTCATTTTGTGTACAATTTAAAGAAAAACTACTATGAAATTGCATTTCGAAATATGAATTTAAAATATCTGGGTCAGTACGCTAGAAATTGACATAGCGTAACAAATTTGTTTCTTTCTTGACAATAGACCCTGCCTAAACAGTTTTTTCCGAACGCTTATTGTAAATATATCATCGGGCATCTCCGTAGCATGGTCGGTAAAATTTCCCACTTTCACGTGTTTGAAAGAAATCTTGTGGAGGAACGTTTTAGAAACATACGCTGAAAGGATATCAAATGATTCAGACACTCAATCAACTTACAAATTCTTCCCGGTGTTGTTTTCGGATATACTTTTACTTTTCGATTTCAAGCAAGCTTTTCCCAGCGACAAGTCATTGCGCTCACACAGAGAGATACGTATCTGCATGACGGTTGCATGGAACGTACAAAAAATTCGATTATACAGAGTTAATAGTTCGGGCACGCTATCAAATATGGCCGTACACCCCTGTTGCAATGAAGCTGAAGCTAATGCTTTCACAGCGAGAAAAACTCACACACTCACCATAATCGAGATATTAAACATGACAGACAGAATGCTGTATGATTTTTTATGTTTAAAGCTACTTTATGCAACATAATTTGGTAGGACATGTAAATTTCCATTTAAGTCATGATGTTTACCTTACGGGAAGTTCACCAGGGAATGTACAGTCGACGTCGTTGCACCTGGCATAGTTGCCTTACCCTTGAACAACCGTGGTTTTACCCAAGCCCATTGTTATCAATGGTGAGCATGGACCTATTTACGGGGAATTAGGCGTGAACAGGTTAAAGAAATCGATATTTGTGAAACAATACAAAACAGCAAAGCTCCGCAACGCTTGGACTGAAACGTTATTTATGACATTAAACATTTTCAGATCTCTCTTCAGTTCTCGGTAAAATGATTGGCGGTTTTATACTGTAAAATTTGTCAAGAAATGACATTTCGAATTTGTCAGGTATATTAATAGTCTCAAAATATAAAGGAGTGCACTGCACTGAATTTAAAGCTTAATCTCTTCGCTATTCATAAGGGAAAACGTGCTAGAAACTGCTAGTACCCATCTCAACTGAAAGTTTAGATCCTAGGGATTGGACAGAAAATGTTGAAAGATTGTCTATATATATATATATATATATATATATATATATATATATATATATATGTATAAATAACAAGACTCATGAAATTATACATCTGTCTGACAATGAAAGCACCGTTCTATCTTCTAGGACGATTGATCGGCGCATAAGGAACGTGCTTAGCTTCAGATGTATACCTGCTGTAACTGCACACCAAACTTTTGAGGTTTGTCAGTGTTGCCTATATAGGCCTATATTTCATTAACGTATACCCGCTGCTTCCTCATTCTGTTCGGCATTTAGGGGCGATGGAGGTAATCTTGCAAACTAGTCTCCCGATTGGGTAGATTTCAATATATCGATAGTACCATTGTAGCTTAGTTCTAAACCGATGCAGGAATGACAAATTAAAAATAGAGTCCCGAGATGACGACCTTGCCGCTTTAAGAAAGTCACGCGAGAAGAACAACCACGTCGTTCTAGCTTACTGTTTGTAGTATTTTTCTTGCCTTAGGGAGTTTTACACGGTAAAACTTTATGTAGCGCAAGTGTGACCAAGAGTCGCTTTGCCCGCTCACGCGTCATATCAGATTAATTGAGTGAATGTCATGACGGCTTTCATGCGTTCTCAATACTCTTGAAGATTTGCTAGAGCCCCCGGCTCGTGTCTCCTTCAGCCCTGGTCCAGATCACCACAGGCCCCAACCCTGCCCCATCACTGTGACAACAGCTCTCCATTCTGCATCAAGAGCGAGAGCTGTGGTCCTTAACACGACCTGACGTTGGAGGAGCTCGGGAACGTTTGGCATCAACGACGATGCTTTAGCATCAATGCGATTCTTAAAATTTCATGACAAACTGAATAACCGAGATTGCTGTGTGTGACACTAGAGTGCAGCGTACGCTGGCAGCCATAGTACTCCATTCTTCCCGATCTCGAAAGTCTGAAACTCAGTCGCACGTATTATAGTAACATGTTTGAAGGAGAGAAACGATAAATGAAAAATATGTCCTCTACCTTGTAGTTTTCCCGTAACGCCTTTATGCGTTAACATATCGAAACATAAAGTTCTGTTGCGCTAATCGACCGATAGAGGGCGCCGTAGATATCGCCGATAGCCACTGGCACCTCAAACTCTCGAAGCGTAGGGCAGATTAAAAATCCGAAAAAAATCTCGAGTTTGGCTTACAGCATTATTTTGTTTGTTTGATTTCGAAGAAATCTTACAGTGACTATGTTTGTAGTTTTTCTTACCCTCAAATTTTATCAATGCTTTTCTGAGCTACCACTCTTGGAGCTCATTTTAAAGCTTTACTACGAAAATTGTATTTGTCCTCAACATAGGAGTGACGGTCATTTTGAATTTCAAATATCGGTAAATGTTAGGTTATTTGTTTCTCTAGTGACTAACTTTGCACGGTGACCCCTGATTTGTATTGTTGATTTGGTAAGAGAATGGTTGAAAGTTTCACTGAGGAAAGTGAGAAAAAGTTTAAGTCTTTCACTTTTGAGGCGCATACTACCCCAGTCGACAGTCCGAAATGTCGATCATCATGTTCAGTGTCATCATTTTCGAAACGGAGTCAGTGCATATTGAAAAGAATTGACTCTTTCGATCGCTACTTAAGTTCGAGTGCATATTTCTTTCTAGTGTTCACATTGACCTGGATAACTCTCAATTAATGTCGTTCGGATTCTCATCGCTAACCTAGGTATACGTAGAGCTGACACAAAAACATTTGGTATGACTCGAAAGTTCGACGTCACCTTGTTTAAGATGAATAACGGGCGAATTTAGGTGAGAGGAAAAATCCAAATCGATCAAGAAACTATCCATCTGATTTTACAGACTTTTTAAAGTTTAACGTCGTGTTACTCATCGACAGCGAAATTTGGGGAAAATATGGATAATCACTTATGAGAGAGAGAGAGAGAGAGAGAGAGAGAGAGAGAGAGAGAGAGAGAGAGAGAGAGAGAGGGAGAGAGGAGAGAGAGAGAGAGAGAGAGAGAGAGTCACCCCAATACCTGTACGTAGAGCTATCATTTTGACGGAGAAATGAAGGGCCGTTTATCAGTCACGACGACTCAAGTCAGTCGTTGGGCTTGTTCATCATGACGTAGCTAAGCTTGTTGGGAGAAATTCGAGTTCGCTTCAACGGACGGCCTCTATGATCTATCACTTTATTTGTTCATCTGATCGCTCGGTTATTTTGTGTTTCCTGCTTGCTGAGCCCGAGTGATTATCATCATTATAACCCACTGGCTTTATCACATTGGTTTTTGATTAAATATAAGTCAAAATGTCCGTGTTCAGTGCATGCTTTTGCGAACTCTCCATTGCAGACAAATGAGACGGGCTAGCGCCCCCTAGCGAGATATTTATGTTCCAACGGGCAATATTAGTCCCATTAATGGCATAGGCGGTGACATGATCGAGTCATCACTTGGAAAATTAATGAGACTTGGATCATTTTCCGTGGAAATTAGACAGACAATTATGTTAGTATAAACTCTCTACCACAATCAGGGTGGAATTGGCAACCCTCCATCGAGGAAAAGTCGCGTTGACTTTTCTAATAGCGCCGGCGATTATCTCGCGCGCGAACAATGGGGGAAATGATAGCAGTGCGGCACAGAGAACCCACCATTCCGGAATTAAATCAATTTTTACAATTCGCGCAAACTCATTACTTTTCTGAAGTGCTCGCTGGAACCTAATGCGATTATGTGGAAGTTCGCCTGTCATTAAGAATTGAGATATTCTGAGGGCGTATCGTATTTTGCTACCGGCGAGGGGCCTTTGTAGAGGGGCGACCCCTCTATACACTTTCATGCTCGCTGACGAGTAATGAAATATTTATGATGGCGTAATATAATTACGCGCTCGTGGTAATTGACTTGGCTGTACTCGCCGCGATTTGAGTTTTGTACCGGATCACCGATGGGTCCCAACTTCTGTCGGGCATGAGCTTCTCTGCGATTGGGTATGAACGTGTCTGAGTGCGCGGCCCGATGAATACGACTCTTGCCTGAGCCTACATGCTATATAGAAACCCCTATGGCCGCTTAATACTTCACAACTCCACAAAAAAAGAAGCAAAACCGTTGGAGAGTGAGGGTAAAAAAAGGGAAAACCCTTCATCATGAGGAAGCGTTGAGCGGCTATTCGTTGTGGTGGAAAAAATTTGTGAAAAGAAACCAGATCGCACTTTTTAGAAGTAAGGATTTTATATATCAGTGTTCGTGGATTACCGAGAGTGAAATAACGATTGGGAGGCTGTTTTGGAATAGCGCTGTGAGTATGATATTTTATTTCATAAAATCTCGCGCCCGAGTTGAAATGAACGAATTACATTTAACAGAGTCTAGGTCATTGTCATTATTTCAATTAAGAACTGTGTGAAAATATCTTACCTTGTCAAGCCCTGCACAGTTCTCTCTGCGTTAAGCGTTTCATGTCGTTTTGAGTGATTTATCTGAAATGAGAAATATCACATCTTGCCGTTGGATGGTCGAATTTGCATGTTTAGATATTATTCTAGCGTCTGAAAGTCAGGAATTTATAAGATTTTTTCATCTTTTTATGTTTTGCCCGGGAGAGTGAACTCCGCGACCAATACCGTAGACATTAGGACAACAAATCCCGCTGTAACTGCATCACACCGTCGCGAACCATGTGAACTGTCTCTGTCCAAAAAAAACGTCTGTATCATGAACGAAAGAGATGCAACTATCTCGATAGATCGATACTTTGATTTCGATAATGCAGGCATAACCTATTTGTTTTATTTTAGAGAGGTTGCGTTAAAATATACGAAACGAAAGTATCCCAACAATATTTTAATGAGCTGTTGTCGAGGGAAAAGACGTCATTACGCTGACATCAACAAACCCTAAATTTTCGAATTATTTTGTTTTTACATTCATCAATTATTTCGCCGGTCGTTCCTTCTGTTTCTTTCTCTTTAAAACATATTTTAGTGTTATAAATACCTTATATGTCTCGAGTTATTTTACCTTTTTGTTCATACTGATGCTCTGAATTCCTTTTCAATTTGAAAGCGACTTTTGGTTGCTTGTCTAACCCGAACTTGCGCTATTTTTGTTGCGATGACGTCAAAAACCGCTATCTGATAAATATTCTCCAAAAAATTCTAGCCCAAAAAGGTGGGTGAGTTTTCAAACACCGCGAGATATCCGATCCGATCTGACGGTATGCACGGGGGGATGCAGTGCTGTAATGCAGCCGAGCGGAGCCGGGTAAGATGCATGCTCTTCGACCTGAATCTGTTTTAGGTACTCCACGGATTAGAGCGGAAAGGTCGAGCAGAGAGAACGACAACAGCGCTGTCAGGGCGCCATGTGCATAAACCCTGCACTTCCATTTTCGGCAGACCGACGTGAGGTAATCCGCATTTACACGGGTACACGGCGAACCAGGGCCGGTGAGCGAAGCTCAAAACACCGTGGGCAAAAAGGTCACACGCTGTGCATGGTATCATGCGTTGTTACAAGACACGACTCCAATCGCAGAGTTCTTTAAAAAAACCGAGAGATTATCTCATTCTGCAGAAAAAAACTCTAAACATTGTCAGTGTGCCTTGAAGGCTTATTATGATTCCAAAAGATCCGCTTTCGCAGTATGGATTAATCGGTACGAGTTTAGCTGTGAAATCGTGTCATGATTTTGAGATGTTAGAAAAAAAAAGAATGTTGATGATTTAGTTGTAAGATAATTCGAGTGATGAGGCATAACTCAGTTTCATAAAATAAACAACAAACGACAAAATAAACAGACCTGACGTTACTGCATTTTGAATAGTTTGATATGAACCTTGTTTACAAAACTTGTTTTTTCAAAGGTGGGATTGTGGTATATTTACATCTGAGCAGTTCATCGAAAGAGCCATCGCTCTGACTTGTCGCGCTATATGTAGTTACTGTCACGGTTTCGAACAATTCAACTACCACATCAGAAGAAACTTACATACAAATTGTTCGCGACCCATGTCTCATTTCATTTATGGTTTTTATGAGTATGATTAATGTTTCCTGTCTCCGTTCGGAAAAGTTTCACAATTATGCCTGAGCGGCTGATTGCGAATCATTGTTTGAGCAACAATAGTGCAGTGTACACTATGTATAATTCCCGAATTCTGGGTTGCTATTGAAATTAACTCATACCTTTATTTTGGTTTGGATCCAAAAACAGTTAACAAAGCACGATTGCCAGTAGATCGATAGAGGAAACACGCGTCCTCTGCCAGTTACATATGTCACGGTGGGTCGACAAAATAGCACCCCCTATGAAAGTTTAACAAAAAGGAAAATTATAATTTTCGTGTCTTGTTATCAGTATTAATAACAATTTGACATTCGTAATTCATTTGTTTACATTTCTATGACGAAGGTAAATAGCTTAGTTTACTCATTCCGATAATTGAAAACGCATTGTTTACTGCTCAGATAAACGAAATTACGATTTTAATAACTGAATGACAAAGAAGCGCGCTCTTGATTGAGGAACCAGAAAATGTTTGTCCACTTGTAAAGGATTTCCATTTCTTTGTTTTCATTCATGGCTCGTGAGGTTACTCTTGCGGGCAGGCTACCTCGCTGTTTCTTTTCATGCAAACGCGTCTCTGCGAGGACGTGGCACACACCAGAAGAGTTCCTTGGGTATTCGGGCTCTGGTCGTCTTGGGAACGCCTACCTGTGGCTAATTTCTAGACGGCAAGGCTCTATAATAACACGCTGCTTCGCATGGCTGAAAATTGTATTAAGTTTCATTAGTAATTAATACAGGGACTCCCTGGGTGAGGACACCGTTGCTCGCTGCGACATGACTGCCCGGGTTTCGTAATTGTGAAAAACGGTTTCTGCTTGAGTTGGCGCGCTGACGGTTCCAGTTGGCCGATGCTTATACCGCTCAACAATCCCTTTCAAAACGAATGCCACTATTCACTAGCTCATTTAGAGAGAGAGTGAGTGTATGTGCTCATCATAAATTCACATACCAATCGAGACGAGAATCAACGAGATTCTCCAGCAAGATAAGCACAACAAACCGAATTCATTCCCTCTTTTCCCCAGACATAATTTCCCCTCGCTAATGTTTCGGCTAAAAAGCCGTAATATCGTTCAGCCCTTCTATAATGTCTAATGTCAAGTTTAAATATTAAAACGCCAGCTCTAAATATTTTAGCTATTTCAGGCATCAAAGTTTTACAATGTCGTTATCTGGTTGTAGCATAAGAGATGCGACTTGATTTCCCATTCAAGCTTTAGTGTTTTGCGATTGAAATTCTAAAATTCGCGGATTGTGGGAACTTCTCTGTCTACAAGAAAATCTATATGAACCCGCTTTGGACGACATTCAACGGCCAATTTTTAGGTGGCCTTAACGAGTTCATCATCTACCGACTATTACCCCTATGTCGTAATGACAGACTGTCTTCCGAATCGATTTGCACGATTTCGCGCTGTAAGCAGCTATGAAATTTTAAGTTAAAAAAAGAGAGAGAAAGTAAATGACATCGCTCTTCATCGAAAAAGATAGAGAAAGTTTTCTGGTGTAGACTCCGTTATAGCAAAAACTCACTCTGCGGGACTCTGAGAAACAAACGACTGACACCTTCGCCGGAATTGTAGGTTAACTGATGTTTAACCCGTCATGACATAACATGAGATGTCCTGCCATGAAACCTTCTGAAAACACCCATTATACGTATTAATTTATTGACTGGGGATGCGCATAATATTATACTAATGACACTTAATTATATTGCTTATTCTCAAGCGGCGGTATATTAATGCTCCTTTTGAGAGATTTAAATTGTTTTTGGACGCCCTCTCATAATTCATTTGATCAAGAACCGCACAGTACATGTAAATTCTACCGTTGGTGAAATTCAGTAGGGACACGAGTGCTCGATACGATGCGTTTATATCTGACTTATGGGAAATTTTGAGTTCATCTTTGCGTGTTTTCTTTCTATTCCACACCAGACTTGCATCAGGTGAAGTTGTTTGCGTCGCTCCTCCTGATTCGGCCGCCGAACACTGCACTCTGCCACAGGGAATTTTATCCTTCTCCGTGACGTTCGCACTTTGAGGTCTTCGTCAACTTGGCAGACGCCACGTGCTCTCTCCGGGACTCGGTCAGAACAGCGAGAAAAGCCTGGTGGATTCCGCGACTCAAGATCACCGCCTGTGCACGGTCTGGTAGTCAACTTGGCGTTGTCCTAGTGCGAGATAAACCCGCGATCTTTCCGGTTCATCTTGTTTTTTGTCGCCCCGAAGCGTTGTCGGACCACCACGTTTCACCGTTCACAATGATGTACTGTTATCACTGTACGTCACCGTACCAGACCCATCCACATGTCGATATGGAAGCCCTTATGGCTGGCTGCCCGCCATTAACATGTGAGTTTTTTCTTGTTCTCTAAAGAGAAATTCACTTTGTCACCACCGTAATACCCACAGTTTGACAGGCTTATAGTATGAGGGGCAAGAGGAGGAGGGTGTTGAAAAGATAACGCCTCTGTAAAGAGGTTCGCACTCCTTACTATTACACCCTGTCTGACCATATCCAAGCAAAATCACATCTATGATACTACAAGGCGTTCTTCGAGGCATGAGGTTTTTAGTTGTTGAGATTTTTGATAAGAATTATTCCTACTGGTAAGAAATAAAATGTCACATCAGTGACATCAAAAACACTTTCATAGCATTTTCATGGAACACGTCCGCTTAATGTGGTGATAAACCTGATGTGCCAAACAAACAAGTCATCTTCAGGTTTATTTGTGAGTTCGAACATTCCCTGATAATATGTGATACACATAGTTATATATATATATATATATATATATATATATATATATATATATATATAGATATATATATATATATATATATATATTATATATATAATTATATATAATATATATATATTATATGAACAGACGTGTATATCATATATTCATATATTATATAAACCTGTCATATGACAATAATTATGTAGTTTATATATATATATATATATATATATATATATATATATGTGTGTGTGTGTGTGTGTGTGTGTGTGTGTGTGTGTGTGTGTGTGTGTGTGTGTGTGTATGTGTGTGCTCTCATAATATAGATCTATTTTGATACCAAACGCACTGAAGTGGGGGGACATTGCTTCTATTTTCATGTTTAGGTTTGTTAATTCACGACAACTTTCTCGTCGAGTTGCTTGTCAGAACTTTTTGCGCGTTCTCAAGCGAATTGGGTCATGCGTTGATTAGATTCACTGGAACATGTCGCATATCACCACAGTGCTGTGTATTGGGTTTGCAATGTACCTGTTCGCGTACCAGAAAATATGTATAGGTAATTCTCTCTTATCAAAGATGACTTCATTGAATGATATACGAATTTTCGATATAAATGACAATTGAAGTAGGCTTGTTTCTTAACGGGAGCTTTGCTGCAAGGAACTGCACTGTTTTTTTTTTCATAAAGAAGTTTTATTCGGAAGTGCATTTCAAAGACTTTCATTACCACTCCGATTTATACTGTTCGTAGTCGTCGTTTGTTATTTTCTTGTCAAGCAAACAGACCCGAGAATAACAGAGAGGGCATAATATCCAGTTCCAAACACCCATACGTCAGAGAGAGTCGACAAATTCTAAAACACAAGCGGGGCTTCCACTCACTACAATGTACAACATGAAAATGAGAGTGTAGACACAGGCGATGCATGAAGCACTCCACACGTAGCAATCTGCCTCGTACACGCTTCGTACAAAAAACCTCGTCAATAAAAAATCAGAAGTTTTCAATAGCTTTTGTTGAACACGTCTAGACTGTATTGTTGATAATAATATACCCCGTTCCAACCTAAACCATCCAGGATTGTCTGTAAAAAAAGATCAGAGTTTTTAACAAAGCTATATCACCAAATATGTTAAAAACTCATTTCGGGTAAAGCGTGTGGTCAATTGTGAGAAACACGATTTCTTTCAGATAAATTTCCGAAGTATTTCGTGAGAGGATTCACAATTTGTTGAGAACCATGTATGTGATGTTTTCTCCGTTATACGACCGTATTACGTCGCATCTTTAAACACTTACGATCTGTCCTTTCACCCATTTGGCGTGTTGTTTTGCCGGCTATCTGTTAATTGATAAGATGAAGGGGAAATAAGATAATGATCGCAGTAAATTGGAGGTGAAATTATATTTTGCACATTCAGACCATTTCAAGTTCACGTATAATGTAAAAATCAATTACAAGTGAGGGAGAAGCCAAGAGTATTCACTCCATGGAGCATGGAGAGCGAGTTCATGATAAAGACACATCATATAATTTGTCATAACCTAACAAAAAAACTTGATCTGTGAGGGAGCTGGAGTGTAATTCTTGAGAGGGCCTATACACGATCCATACAGCATAAAATTGGCCGTACTATCTTACCTCACTTGAGACATATCTCACCCTGTTCACGCAGACATTGAGCAGTGCAGGTTTTTGTTTGACGAGCGGTTTCGACGAACAAAACAAATTGAACTCAAAGATTTTATCTTTTAAAAAAATACTGCGTGCTTTACATCTAAAGGGATCGAGGCAGTTTTTTTTACATCTTGTTTTTTTTTTTACTTTTTCTTTCAACGCCTTTCCACGTCGTTTGTTGGCTTTGTGTGTTTCGCCGCGATCTCGGCTTCTGATGCTCGACGCGAAACGTGAGTCGAACAATGCAATGCAAGTTCACCCGGTTGAACAAAAAACCGACTTGCCTTCGGAAAGTGATAATTGGGCGCGATCGTTGTGGGCTTTTCTCGAGTAGGTAAACTCGTGCTTGCTCAAAAATATATATACACACTCGCCCACCCAGTCAACAAAATTGAGCGTGATCGGCGCTTGAAAGACCGCTGAAGGATTATCGGCGGTATGGCTGGGTTATCTTCAAGCCACTCGGGGTTTTTGGAGTAGCCGTGGTTAATCTGTGTGCAGCCTGGTCTCTCCGCTGAGGGGTTTGGGTTGCATAGACGGCACGCGTTTCGTTTTTTCCTCCACATCATTTCAGTGGTGATGACGGTAAACTAATGCCCGTATCGGCGACATCCACACCGGAATACCGCAGTTCCATGCTCTCGACTAATTTAATTATAGAGACGGACGCTCCAGGAGAGATTGTCGCGGTAAATCGACATTGGAAACCTGAGAGCTGGCGAAAGAACTACGCTCTTCGTGGGACCCAACATGCTTACGATATATTCGCCGTAAACGAAATTATTAGGGAACACAAAGGGGAGACGTAATCAAGACATTATAGTGCTTGAAAATACAGTATTTCAGACGTGAACCGTTCCTGGTGAGCAGTTCCCTATGTCTTGTTCACACGTTCACCTGTATGGCAAACGCTCGCCAAATACATCGCAAATGACTTATCGTGGTGGGCTGAGAGGAAAGGGTTAACAATATCACTATTGTTTTGCCGCCGTGTTAAGTAATTAAATTTCGGGTAGGTTGAAGTTCGGAAATGAAAGACGTAAACAGCGGAGAAAGGGTTTGTAGACGTAGTTGACGGTCTTCGCCGAAAGTCGTAGCAACTCGAATACTTGGCGTGTAAAGATGTTCTTACATATCTCATTTCACCACTCTATGCGACATCAGAAACAACTTTGTCTGTATCACATTTGTTTGGATTCATGTTTTCAGAATTTGACGTCATCATTTACGACAATTAGACATATTTTGAATTCATTGAACATTAAATCACGAGTGAAGTAATCTTTTCCCCGCCTTGAGTTTGAGAGAATCTTTATTCATATTTGTAAAGATCCGAGTAATTCTGAACGAAAGAAAATCACAGGTATTAAATCGTCAAGTATCAAGGTGTAGGCCAAATGTAAAAGAAGACGTTCGTCCGCTTACTTTAAAATAGGAGAATTGAAACACCCTTCCCCCGGGAACTTGCTTTGCACTAAATTGAACCACACGTTTATGTTGTTTCCGAGTTTGATGTTCCTACCTCGGTGTTTCCGCGTCTTTGTGTTTGTTTATTGGAAAGTGTGAATTAACATACATAACGACCGAATGCAAGTATCAACAGGCGCGTGTGTGGTTCTACAAAATTTCAAACTCCCCAGTTGTCAACTTTTAACAGTAGCTAAATTGCTGTAGGCAAAGCAGACCGAGATGTGACGTGGTCATCACCCGGAAATCTTGTGGAATCCATAATTCCTCACGCACCCTTGCCATTGAACTCATAAATTTCCGAAAACTTTAAAATAAAAAAAAATGCCCCGGAAGAGTATAGTGTGCAATCAACTATGTGTCGTCTGCAAATATGGATCGGAAATCAAACGAACCATAAAAAAGAAGCAGGCCATATGTTAGTTTTAAAAATGGAATTATTGTACCTGTAGGTCGCATGCAGATTTGGCTGATCGCCACAAATTCTGTCTATCCCGCCATTTTCTGATATAAGTCACCTGCTATTGCGGGGTTTCAATGCGATTGAAGCGGTAATTCAGGGATAAGTTTTAATAAAGGCATGATATATTCTTTTGAATCACCTGGCTTAGGATTATCGAGTTTATTGTAGAATCGTTATCCTATTTGCTACGCTACTCTCTCTCTCTCTCTCTCTCTCTCTCTCTCTCTCTCTCTCTCTCTCTCTCTCTCTCCCCTATCTCTCTCTCCTATCTCTATCTATCTATCTCTCTATCTATCTCTCTATCTATCTCTCTCTCTCTCTCTCTATCTATCTATCTATCTATCTATCTATCTATCTATCTATCTATCTATCTATAGTATGTCTGTCCATGTCTAAAATAACTAAATCAATCTGTATGTCTCTCTATTTATCTCTCCCTACCCACCTTCCTACTTACCTTCCTACCACGCCATGATTGCTTTCCTATCTGCTTGTTTAACATGTATGCGTTTACTTAATAACTGAGTTGTGTCTGTGTCTGTCTGCGTTTATGTCTATCTGTCTCTTTGTGTATCTGTCTGTCGCTCTATCTACCTACTGACATACTTTAAGCAACTCACCGATCAACAACCAATATTTCAGCCTATAAGTCTGTCAATCTACTTACCAACTCACAAATAAACAATCTGTCTATCTCTGTATGTCTGTTTTTCAGTTTATCTGTCTGTCTGTCTGCCCGTCCATCTGTCTGTCTAATCATTCTTGAATTTTGTCATTGACCTCTCTCCTCAACCAAGGTATTTGTCTACAAATCATAGATGCATTTGGTTCTGTCCCTCCCTCCCTCCCTCCCTCCATCCAATCCATCCATCCATCCATCCATCCATCCATCCATCCATCATTTATTGATAGTTCCCTTTCACAATATCAATTCATACATGCACTGGCCCTACTGTCATACATGACCATCCGTCCATCCATCCATGAATTTATCAATCCCTCCTCATCCCTTACTCCCCTTACCCTCCATCCCATCATCCACTCCTGTGTTCATTCATTCACACATGCATGCAACAACACAGTTCATTCACGGCTGATTCGTCTGTTTCTTCATAAAAAATTCTCCCCTCGTCTCTCTCACTGACTCACACCTCTCACATATGTTTCTTGATGAGTTTTCTATTCATCTTGATAAATCTGTCAAAACTAATTCTGACTTCCCGTTATATGTTTTATCTGCTGTGAGGGCCCGGGCTGTTGATAGTTTGGCAAAACTACTCAGTTCATGTAGTGCAATTCAGCACAATCTTAAGGGGTACTTTGTTTTGTATTTAGTATGAAAGGCACCCTAAGATCGGACACAAGGACTATTACTAAAAGGAAGTTAGGACCTGTTTTTCTTCCCAGTCAACGATAGTTCTGACATATATGACTTGGTAACAGGTTGCAGT
The DNA here is from genome assembly GCF_041260155.1 of Ptychodera flava. NCBI lineage: Eukaryota > Metazoa > Hemichordata > Enteropneusta > Ptychoderidae > Ptychodera > Ptychodera flava. Next base: position 23,094,755 of record NC_091949.1, on the reverse strand, counting down.
TTGGGTGACTCCAGATTGAGAATAATATTTTCCATCATGACGTTGGCAAGGGCCGTTCATATCGCCCACAAGGGCCGCTTATATCACCCACCAGCCCAGATCGTATCTGGCTACTTCGGCTGGTACACGTATGATGACGTCAGCAAAACAAAAACATGACAGCGAAAGCACTGAGACACGAACGCGAATCTGACTGGCGGTTTTCTCCTAATTTCTAAAGTGATTCTATCATGATTTATCACCAGTAGGAAGCATATTGTCTCGGAAATGTTAAATAGTGCACAAAAGAAGATTATCTGTTGGTGTTTTCAGACGACTTTGTATAGTTTTAAAAATATTTTTGAGCTGGACGCTTCATCAGACATATACTTTGAATTGTTTTTTCGGTACTTTTATGTTTACGGAAACAGTTTCTTGTTCTACTCTCAGACTCATGTCAAGGCGCGTAGTGTTCAACGCGTTCAAATAGCCTGTCTGATGTGTAATGTTATGGTTGACACACAGAGTTTTAGTCCGGACATGAATTAAGCAGTCCAAAATAATTTGTCATTTTGTAACACGAGCGACATTTCGTTTTTCTACAAAAGTCAGCGAGATCGTTATGCATAACATGTTTTATAGAAGTTACAGCCATTGTTTCCATGGGTCACATTGTATTTTATTACTATTTTTCCTTTTATTCAATGCCAAGACATGATCGTTTTTCTCAAAAGTTGAATAAAGCTGCTCTGATGAAATTCCGCAGTGGATTGAAAAGGTCAAACACTAACGTCATTCACATTGTACTTTTTATCCAAATTATGAAGTTTTAAATTTCTTGCGAAATATTAAACCTTGATTGGTTTTGATCATGCAAGAAAAACATATTTTACCCGGGGTAATTTCTGTGCTGCGCTGCCCGCGAAGAGGCTTAAACTGTGTGTGCGTGTGCGATAGTGACACGTGCAAATATATCTGGATGTTGAACTGTTTGACATTCTGTCACTATCGATGACGGAAAGGAAATCTATCAGCGAAATAATGCCCCTTTACGACCGCACGTCTCGCTGTCTTTTTCAGATGGAATCCATTATCCGCCCGATTTCGACGACGGATTTGCTCGCCGTAAGCAGCGGAGGAACCGGACTACCTTCACTTTACAGCAGGTGAGCACGTGATCTGAACTTGAAGTTGCCACAGAAGAGTGGCTTGTGTACGTCCGCCACGCTGTCAGCAAACCGCCCGTGTTGGCCGCGCCACGCCGACCGGGCCCTCCACACTATCTGTTCAAATAAATATGAAAACAATTCCCACCGGGTAAACATTTGGTTCATCCCTAAATGATGTCAGCGATGGCTTGCATGCTTTTTAAAGGAAAATCCTTTTAAAAGGAAATTCTTTGACAAGTAAGGAAAATCGAGCGACACACATTACAGGGATTAAAGTTGTAACAGCTGATATACCTATTTATGAATACTCGTTGAAGGGCGTGTCTTCTTAAGTTTGCTTTCGTTTTCACTGCTTTGAAGACTGTACCCCACTGTCTGGTATAATGTACCTAAGTTTGATGCATATTTAAGCCAATATTTCAAGTCACTTTCAGCTAAATAAAATTATTAGATATTTTAAATTTACTGGCTTTGTCGCGTTTACCATCTATATACTGCTTTTTACACAACTTCGAAAATAGGTAGGGTCGATTTGGTTATAACGATTTGTCGCGACCTTATTGCCTTTAAGACTTGATTCTGAAAACGTTGTACACATTCGTACGTACACACATCGCGATCATTTCCCCTCTTTGTGCAAAAGTTTCATTTCCAGTCAATAAAATACATGTTGTCAGTCTCTTTCTCTCGAGATATCACGGACAATTCTCGGGGTGATGAAATCAGTAAAACGTGAGATCTCATTGAAAACGTGGCTTTGTTGCATTACAGCTGGAAGAACTGGAGACCGCCTTCGCTAAGACGCACTATCCAGATGTTTTACTCGGGAAGATTTGGCGATGAAGATAAATCTTACGGAAGCCAGAGTTCAGGTCGGTGTAGATCAAATTTTACGCCTTTCTGCGCAGTCCTCCGGGTATGCAACCTCACTTACCGCCCGCCGGCGGGAGAATGCATTTTTCAAACGCGGAAGTTGTTCTATTATCTAATTATCTCCTTCACTTACTGACAACCTTCCTCCTGATTGGTACATAAAGTCATACGTGCCACCCTTTGTCAATAATTAGCCAATCACAAAGTGTGTTGTATTAGAGGATGTTCCATGGCGTGACTGACGTGATTTTTGTCTTGAATAATTAATCAACTCATCTGTTGCTTAATATTTGCTGAAAAAATTATGGCCGTGCATTAAATCCGATTATTATAGCATGGATAGTTCATAATATTTTATTCCCCCGAATACAGAGGGATATCTTTTGGCTCCGTGGCTTTCTAATCTGACCCGAAAGACCTAATCTCGCGAGATTTGCTCGCCCGTTTGAGATGTCAGCTAATACGTTGGGTGGATTCGCTGTGTAAATTGCTTTCCATACTGAGCAAGAGGTGTCACTTTATTGTCCCTAAGTTGAAGTAAAAAAAAGTCAATTTGGTGTTCACGACAGCGACAGAATGTAGATGTACGTTAACACACTGTGTATGATAGGTACTCACAAATGCTTTGAAATCTCAGGACCGTGACTAAAATCTGCGAAACTTGACTCAATCGCAGCTTTATGTACCTACATAGCATACAAGCTTGGAAACTGCACCAATTTAAAATTGTCCATCGAGTCGCAAAAATAGATGAAACAATATGGTGTACTGATCGTCCAAATATTGCCCCCAGCTAGATTTTTCGTCACCGCGCAGAACGGCAAAACATCGAGAGATGAGAAAAACAACAAGAAATTGGGGGTTCTGTAATGTCCGCTTGTCAGTCACAGGTGCACAATGCAGATTGTGTAATTGAGTTTGTGTGATCGAATAAACATGGCCGTCCATAAGATTAAGTCAGTCACTCGATTGAAACCGAGTTTCAGCATCGTCGTTACAGTGCCAGTGGTCGCCTGATGACTTCATCAGCGCGGGAATCGCATGGTTTCAGATTTCTATCTCGACTTTAAAACCAGTAAAATTTGATTCATCGTCCGTCGGATTAGCCGTAATCCCGTTAATGTCATAAATATATGCATTAATCTCATTGTCCGGATACGGCACACTCCAAACTGCCGAGATTAAGCGGGAAGGCTAATTCTCTCAAAGCCGCCGTAACACTAAAACACTAGCTTTAGTATTCTGGGCCAAAGCAATCTTCATTCCCATACAAAGAGACTTGTTCCATCGTGATTAAAGTATCTTATATGTGATTGTCTTCCCGCCAAGACCGGACAAATACCTGAACGCAGTCACGCCCGATGTCATCATTAGTCTATGCAAAACTTCGGTAGAATTTTAATCAGAGGCCAGTTTTCCGAAAATATTATCGTCTAAACTATGAACACAAATTGTCGTCAGATATTCAAATGACCTGCTTGCAGTGCTAATATTGATATCGCCAGGGGCGGAATCTGATTGGTTGATACTATCAATTATTCGTAGTGTCTGACCTTTCTGTGTGAAGCTCGCGACTGAAGTGTTGCGCGATTTCGATGAAAATAGACAGACGGTACTGGTTTTAGACGAAACGGTCTCATCCCATTTTGGACATCCTTCCACCCTATCGACCGATGTAGTATGTCGGCAAAGCGAACCCCATTTTTTACACTATACGCGAGTCATTGATTTATTGCAATTTCACATTTCACATTTGATATTTTGCACAACACTCACAATAAGCCTGTTCTTCGCAGCGTACATGAATCGTTTCTGAAACTCGCCTGCATTGTTGTGATGGCTGATTTCAACATTAGACACGTATACACTGCCGCACATGAGACAGGGAACGTGTCTATTCTCTGTTGCGTCAGAAATTCTCCGGAAAAATTTATATCGCTATTCTTCATGGAGAGGGGAGGGGGGGGGAGTAGGTACGTTTTTCCCCTCCTAATACTCTCAGTCGTTGGGAAATGAGGAGCAGTTGGTGCCCGGACGTTGCATCACTTTGAAGACACATCAATCTAACACCACGGTAATAGACAAAATCTCCAATTGCATTACCCTTGGTTAATTAAATATTGATCATTATCGCATTTGGCACTTACAATTTCCATTTAGAAGGGATTTGGTATGATTAATTATTTAAACTCATGCATGTTTTCACTCGGACACGATAAAGAAGGAGATTGATGACACTACGCTGGGTTAAAAGTGTTGCCATAAGACAGTAACACTAAACACTGACGCTCTAGTAATTGGAAAGGTTGACCCGCCAAAATACAGATCACATCGTCTGTTCGAGTCAACGTTGCCGCGTCCGCCATTTTGTTTTCCTTTGATATCTGCGGCCGATTCTTTTTCGTTTTTTATTTATTATAAACAGCAGGGAAGTAAGAGACAATAAATTTGTCTTGAAATCCTTCGCGATGGGGTAAATTAAAGGATTCCATATTCTTATCAAAATACCGCCAGAAAGAAGCAAGTGCTATTTGATTAAACGCTTAAAATATATGTATGATAGTTTTTACCGTGTAAATATTTTTTCAGCGACGTTATCGTGTCATAACTACACCGTGTTTATCACTGAATGTTGCAGCGCAGTGAGACAAGAGTCGCGTGGGATTCAACGTCAGAAAGTGATGGGTGCTGTTCGTGCTTTACGTCAAATTTATAACTCTGTGCGAGCAAAGGGGCGGTCCGCGTCATTGTGTTAGAGAGCTAGAATGATAAAATGTTGACTTTTTGATATTATAGGTCTGGTTTCAAAATCGACGAGCAAAATGGCGAAAGATGGAACGAATGAAGCACGACAACCAAACGGAGAACAAAACGGACGACAACACAGAGAGCGACCCGGGCAGCAAAGACAACAAACCGGAGGAGTCACGTGACAGCAGCCCGTGATGAGCGAGCCGACGAGCCCTCCGGCGTCGCCAAAGTCTATGTCGAGTGATATATCTGTGGTCAGCCGGTCACCTGTGACGACTCCACCCAAATCACCTATCCCGACCGCCACCAACACCACCTCTAGCAGCGCAGGTACACATCGATCGCCTTCCCCGGTGGATGTTGTGAGTCAAACGAGGTATCCAAGCAATTTTATCACAGTTTGCTCTTTATTAAGCGCCTGGGAAGTAAAAAGATTTGAACTCTTGCTCAAACTTTCCTCAAAAAACATTCAGTCATCCTCTTTCAAAATCAATACCAAAAAGTAAGGTCACCGTGAAAATTTTGGTACAAGACAAACCAGTTACCTTAAATTTACCAATATTTGCGATTCAAAATGGCCGCCATCCCTGTGTTAACTCTGTTGAAAAACATCAATTTTACATTTTTCACAATACACGGTAACAACTTTACTTACTCCAAGAGCTCCAAAATAAGCTCACAAATCGCTAGATCAGAAAAGTAGTGTACAAATTTGAGAGTCCGAATATCTGTCCAAGAGGCGCAATCTTTCTTAATTGGCGCACTCAGCCAATAACTTATACCTATAAGGAACAAGGCGATGCTAGATCTTAGATGTTTTTTATATCTTTTTCAGTTCAAGCTTTCGACCAACGCAGACGATTATGAGCAGTCATGAATCGACCCAGCTGATATCACAACCGTCAACGTCTTTCACAGGTAACAATTCCCCCACCAATCAATCAATGTATCTATCGACCAACCGACTAATCAATCAATCAATCAATCAATCAATTAATCAATCAAGCTATCAATCAATTAATCGCTCAATCCTTAACTCAACTTAAATTATATTGGCTATTACTCATGTCACGAAGAATTATCAATATATTGATCGATCGAGCGATTTCTGATGAGAAATGACAAAAATAAAACAAAACTTCTTAAAATCTTCCTTTAATCCAGTAAGACCACGAATATTGATTACGACTCCAATTTACCAACTCTTACCCTCTTTGCCCTCTATTTTTAACTTAATAAATTGTTAACCATAAATTTTGCTAGTGGCCACTTTACTAATATAGCTGGGAGAGTTCAGCCGCTATCGCATCGTCCCGGAATGTATTTTGATAAACTGAAAATCGTTATCAGAAGAAAACGACCAGTTATCTAATGCAACAACTCGAAGCATTGCACTGATTAAACACAATCATACTTCCTCTCCCTATTTTATTCATAATTATCCTGATAATAGTGTTATCACATATAAGTTATCAGTAGCTCTCTTAATACATAAAGGGGCACTCAGTGTTTCATCATGGCGAGCAAGAGCAATGTCAGTTTTGTGTGTAACAGAAGACGATACTTGCTGCGGCGGCAAATGAATATTTAACACATTTCAATTTTTTCGACAAGTAAAATAGATATTACGCCTTATTATCTCACAATCTTGACATACTTTTCTTTGAATTTCTAATTTTATCCTGCGCTCACTCTGTTACCATGTAACTTTCCATCATTTTTGCAGGTCCACGGCTAAACACGTGCTTTCTACCGGATTGTACCTGCACGATCGTGCCTACCGCAGCGAATCCCGCCGCCTCGCCGCTTACCTTCCTCGACCCCGAGCAGCGCAACTCCAGCGTTGCCAAGCTGAGAATGAAGGCCAAGCAGCACACCGAACACATTTTAAAGACGGCGAAATTTTATCACCAGGGTCCTTCGGCAAAACTGCACCAACCGAGCGGATCATGTTAGAGGGCTGTTCTTACCAAAAATGTGGAGGAATGTTTTTGGATTCTGTTAAAAAAGGAATAAAAACTCTGATCCCACGAACGCGATAAATACAAACAATGTTGTCAATCAAGTTGTTTATTAAAAATTGAAAACGACACACACCCTCTGTCGGCAAAAATGCCGTTAAATTCTAAATATAGGTGTTCATAGGTGTATCAGGCGTCCATTGCTTTATAAACCCTTCTCACCACCTCACTCTTCTCAATTTACGACAATTTATGATATCAAAGAGGATTAAAATATGTTAAATAAAGCACTGGGATTAAGGTTACGAGTATGGTAATAATCTGTTATCATGAAATCTTGCAGTGAAAATCTTCTTTTTCGATAAAAGTCACAATATTCATTTATTTTGTCTGTGTCCCTTGCGGTGCCCATATTCCAATTTTCCCCACCGAAACGAATATATCCACGTGAATTGAGAACACATTTTCCTTAAATTATTTTTGTCGTTAGTTTTAGCACTTGCTACAAATGTGCGCAGATACCTTTAGATAATCTTTTACGGAATATTTAAGGGGGTGGCAGGGGATGAACTGAATACGTCAAGTCAAAAGAAAGTTTTTGACCTTTGACATAACTGTTGTAATAGTTGGATCGGTCAGCGCTGACGCTCATCGAAAATGGGCCTATTTTATATTTTCGGCCTGTGTCATCTAATTAAACAGTGTAAATAAACAGAAACTTCTGAATTTACGAACGTCTATTAAAATTTGGGGTTTAAAAATAACGTAGGCTACAAGCTGTGTTTTCTGTCGTCATTTTTATTTTATGTGCACTGTTTTTGATTTTTTTTTGCACGACGAACAAACATCCAAAAGTTTGTCGCTTATCATTAAGAAATTTTCCTAGCTGTTTTCTTCAAGTTTGTCAAGAAAACCTCATCGTGTGCTGGTTTACACTAGACACTCTCAACTTTATATTTTGTTGATGTCTTTCATTTGTTGCGATCATAGTGTGTCGTATTGCAAATTGCCATAATATTCTATGTTGTTCCTTGGCAGAATCTATCATCATAATTCTACCGACGAATATTCATGTAGTGGTGTATATCAGCCGATGTAACGATATGACATGGTATTTTTCACGAAAATATTAAAGTATGATCTTTTAAAAAATATTTGTCTGGCACACATGCGCACTTTTTCAAATGTCCCCACACTAAATGAGCTTTAAATTGTGATACAATTTTCATAATATTTGTTCTGAATGTGAACTTCATTTTCTTGTTCTACTCCCCAAAGCATGTTGGGATACACAGCATTTAGCTTGTCAACTCTGCCTGTACACTCGTACAGTGCATTATTACCGTTAACAAGTGAATTTCAGTCCGGACTGAAATTCAAATTTAAACTTTAACAGTGCATTTTACACGTCGAGACGCTTTGTTGACAAGCTATTAAATAGTGGGCGCTTCAGCTGCCTTGGAGAGTAGAGCAAGAACTTGCAGTTGACATACAAAACGAAAATAGTGAAAAAAAATCAACAAAAAGTTGCAGCTGCTGTCCCTTCACGTTTAGCATGTCAATTTTTCTCGCTTAAATGAGTGAACTTTAAATCTTGTGCCTTGTTCGTTGTTTGGCTATCTTGTGTTGTTTTGTATGGTGTTGTCCGTATTTTGGTGATTTTACAGCGGTCCTGATGTTTAAAGACAAATTTCCATGTTTTATGGACAATAAATAAAGTATATCTTATCTTAAAACATTTATTGCTATCCTTGAAATTCGAAGCACTATCTAAAAGCCGTAAGTACAACAGCATAGATCCGAGTGGTAGCAAATAAACTACAGTAAGCTTTCATATCTAGATACGAGTTTTCTTCTATAATCGTAATTGGTAGGATTGGGGTATTGCGTGTACAAATTCAAAATATCAAACAATTACTAAGGTTATACCAAGCTGCTTTTTACAGAAATTTTGACTGTATCATTTTAAATGTGAAAAATTTTGACCTGTACCTTGGTATTGTGATCTAGGGCAAGAAAGACAAACTAAGCTGCCCCCCTAAATTGTCCACGCCGTCAATATGTAAATTTATGTAAATTACCAAAATCCTAGTTTAGCTAGGTTCTGACAACCCCAGCCCCACCCCTGGCAATTTGGTCAGGCTACGGCCCTGAAAATCAGTCCATTGACTCATCAAAGTGATTGGACACAAAGTACAGAGGTTGAGATCAAGTAGACAGTTCCGAAACAAAGTTGATTAACGATCCCAGGCACTCATGCTGATTGTTGTAGAGAAGATCTAATAAGCGGAGAAGTCTGCTGAACACTAGACACATAGCTGTCTTGCCATTCAAAACTATCTTGGGGAGTATGTTCGTATTTGTTCTTCATCAAAGGCATCCTTAGGTAAGCACTGGCTTCAATCATGGGTAGAATGTTGCAGTCTTCTTCAGCCGTGCTGAATGAATTCAAACATGCCAACGCCAACAGTCATAAACGAAAGGATGTCGTCGCCTTGAAGATCATATTTGCATTAGAGCCAAGGTTCGTTCACTGTATACTTAGCTAAGTCGTGTTGGGTTGGAGGATGTTTTGATTTTGGAGTTTAAATTTACAGCACAACTGTTTTGCCTTAAATGGGAACAAAACAAGACGATACGGGCACCAGAATGGCAAATTTGATAGTTTTGTGTCGAGGGGGCAAACTTCCATAACAGGCGAACCAGTTAGTTCCTGTCAACGAATTCCTTCCTCAGGCGCAATACACTTTAAAGTACAGCACACACCCGTCTACAGATTACAGGAAATTATCGTTGTCAAACATTGTAGCGTGGTTTGCCTTTCGCGAAGAAAACAGGGCTTTCTTCATTTTCAAATACTTCTATTAGACATCATTCACAAAGGTAAAAAAATCTGATAAACGTGTTCGCCACCTTGGTGACAGATTTGGCAAAGTTCGCCGATCGTGAGCGGTCGTGTATTTTGAACTTATCATAAGAATCCTTATAGAATGAGCAAGTTCTCTCACAGGGTCACCTCCGTGAAATACTTTGTTGTGTGAAAAATAGATATATGAAACTCCTGTTACATAAATGCTGTAAATTGCAGGCCCTCGTTTGCATCAATAAAAAGCCAGAAAGAAAACTTACAGTACTTCGTCGTTTGATGCTCAGATATTTTAAACCTTGAACTTTCCTAACGTATTTCACTGGCTCAATTTCTTTTTAAAAGATAAGAATTTATATGAGAATCTTGTAGTTAGGAAAAGCGCATGGAATGGTTTGGTTCAATATATAATACCGGGTTTTGTACGCTAATGTCGTAAAAAGGTAATTGCCATTAGAAGCGGTTTTGGTATTTACAACTAGTTGAATGGAGCCTACATTTTATGGAAGGCATAATCGGATAGCCCGTGCTTTTAGTCAGCATAATTCTCCGTTGCCATAGGAACAAGTATTCTTTTTACTACAAACAACTAACAATTGTTCTAAGGCACTGGAAGCGCCAATGAAAGTCATTTGCGCTTTCTGTGAAAGACCAAAAGCCTGATATGCGCTCGCTGCAGGCGACTCGGTAAGAGAAATGGCGGGAAAGTGAAGGGATTTCCGGTGGCGACCGAATTGCTAATTATTGTAAAAGGAAAAAATGTTCACCCCAAAAAATTGTGTCAGTGTCACCTCTACCATATCTGTTCTGATATATGCTTCTGCAACACATTTAAGGCACGTGGCAGGAAACTTCTTGAACACACAGGTTAAAACTATCAGACAATGTCAGGTTTTGAATTCACTTGATAGCGGTGCGACCTTACAATAAAAATACTACCGTATTATGACTACGCTATGATTATCACTTGCTTTTTACATATCCCATCAATCCCCTTGACTGTCTCCATATCATCTTCATCGGCGTGAGTTAATGTAAGTGCCTCACAAGGTCGTTATCGTGACGCCGACTGACACGCGATCCATGTTGTGAAACTCGAGGTGGGTATTCTTGAGGTCCATTTTTGCGGATTTAGAAAAAGAAATATAAATATCAAAATTAAAACATTTGTTAATTTGTTTTATATGACACGATAACTTAATTTGTTGTTCCAAATATTGTTATAAGAGAATGAAATTATAAATTCAAACTAAATTTAAAAAAGTCATTGGTTTCATAAATATTCGCTAACATTATATCATTCATTACAAAATACTTTTGATAGAGTTAGTCACCTTCAATTAATGTAGGTTGTTAACGCGGACTTACATGCACGTAAAAAAAATATTTTTTTCCCGTAGAGTTCTCGTTGATATTGGTGACCATGCACCGGAATTCAAACGTACGCAAGTGAGAGGCCATGAAGCTCTGTAGATGCTGAAATTGATGATTGTAGGTTGCCCCGAGCAAAATTAGAGATGAACTGTTCAAGGTCACTGCTCTGTGAACTTTGACCCATTCGCAAGGCCAGGGTATCATCAATGTGAAATATTAATATTACTTTCATATCCCCTCTGAGCAATGAACAAAGCTTGCGTGAAGAAAATATACATCGCAATACAAGGTATAATTCTCCATTGTAACCAGGGACAAGTCGAAGGGATATTTGAGCAATGATTGAAGAACACATTTTAAAGTCATTTGGATTTTTTCGCCAGTCGAGTTTGATGAGAAACGAAACTCCGAAAAGAGCCCAAATTGTTGGTGACGCAAACATGTATACTGTCTCGCACAAAATTTGAATTCAACTCACCCCACGACTTGAAATTGCTTGTATTTAGGATACCATCGGCCTGTGCTATGTATGCAGCTGGAAACACACGGTATGAAGTACTGTAACATTTGACATAAAATTGGACAAATACAGGAAAAGCTAGCTTACCAAAATACCAAGTCCCTTACACTATTCAAGGTACAGCCATCTTGTAATCTCCAGTTTTAAAGCTTTTGATCTTGTTTATGTTTCCATAATGCTTTACCAAAATATAAAAAAGCGAAAATTGATCCCTTACACTCAAACCAATTCGATTCTTGTCGCTAAATGAGAAAACGTAGAACATATCAATGTGTTTTCCTTAGTTTTGTTTTTGTTTTTGTACGCAGAGATTTTATTTCGATAAGCTATTCGGCTGAAAAAGAAAATCTGATGAAACCACTGTGTCAGATTTCTTCTTCTTGACGTATGTTCAGTGTGCGCTGACGGTGATCTTTTGACGCTGGCGTGCAATAACTTTGGTATGGCCGATCTTGAAAGGCAAATTTCACAATTCTCAGAAATCATATATGCTGCGTCAGGCTGCTGGATATACGGATCACAACAATCGTCACTACGTTTGTACTTTATTTCGAGAGGAATTATGAAAGAAACTTTCGTCGAAGCCCTCCACGAGAACTAAGGCGGACAGGTATCGTCTCAGTGCAAAATTATGAAGATGCATTT